>NC_053022.1:507299621-507454752 GCF_003073215.2 Triticum urartu | reverse complement strand
ATCTACTAGGAAAACCATAGAAAGTACAAGTTGCTCAGGAGAAAATAAAGAACTTTTAGGTTCCTACTTTCAATCACATGCTTCATTCAGAAAAATAATAAGTCATCCGTATGTGAAAAGAGAAACATATCTTTTCTTTAGGTGTAAAATATTCCAGAATTCTATGAAGATGCAATACCTTCAAGATGTGGGGACTGCTATGGGCTGTCATGGTTGCTTCTGCATAACTTTACGAACAACCTCAAACTGCAAACATAGGATTGTCAATATGAAGCAATTTGAGAAACAAACTGCTGAAATAGACATGATCAGGAAGAAGTTTTACATGATCAGGCTGAAATAGACATGTTGCGACTATCTTCAGCAAATTTTGGATGTGTCACATCAAAATGTTTCCATGCAGGAGAATCTGCAGGATGCCTCACTAAACCATCTCTTATGCGTCCTTCATCATGCCATCTTGCATCTGTTGCACTCTTCTTTGATATGAACAGCCGCTGAAGCCTCTTCTTTATTGGAAAATAACGAAGAACCTTTCTTGGTACTTGGTGTACACGTTTCCCATCAAGGCTCTTCTTTTCAGATTTCCACCGAGAAGTTTTGCATATAGGGCATTGGTCTGCATTTGCATATTGCTTTCGAAATAATATGCAATCATTCTCACATGCATGTATATTAACATAACCTAGTCCAAGGCATTTTATCATCTTCTTTGCTTCATGAAAGTTCTTAGGAAGTGGCGAGTCCCCTGGAAAGGCCTTATTAAGCAGCTCGAGCAATATGTTAAAACTCTTATCACTCCAACCCCCAAGAAATTTGGTGTGGAGTAATCTAACTACAAAGTGTAGCTTTGAGAAGCTTGTGCACCCAGGATAAAGTTGTTGCCCTGCATCATCTAATAATTGGTGAAAGGCCTCTATATTTGGATCACTTCCATCCTCCCTTAGGTCACCATCATTCCCACCACCATCCCCAACTTCACCAAATTCATGTCCTATATCTTCAAGCATTTCAGGTATCTCATCAAGTACCTCAAATATGTCCTCATCTTCAACCTCGTCGTTTTGAAACTTGACAGTCTCGCACCGTTGTGGAAGGCATAACGGTCCCTCCCCATGATACAACCATTTTTTATACCCTTCCAAGAACCCATCGCATACTAAGTGCTCATAGACAACACTAGATTCCTTCCATGCACAGTTCACACAGATTTTACAAGGACATAATATCTTGCTCCCTCTAGCAGAATTGGTAAATGCAAATTGTATAAATTGTTTGACCCCTTCAATATACGTTTTTGTATGCCTACAATTATTGATTCATCAATAGATAATCCTTCGATAATATTATATAAAGTGGAAAGCGTGTTCATCTTAATGTTGTACCTAGCATGATCCATCCAACTCTTGTCCATCACGAGTTGCTTGTACTAAATTTGAACCCTTGCCTAATTATCGCAAGCCAACACAAATCAATAATTACAAACCAGAGCAACACTCGAATATTCGAAATATAGTCTAATATTACCATGCAATGATAGAATCAAATTACAAGGTATTCAAACTAAAATCAGAAGATACCACACAACGATATAAAAAATATCAAGTCTTATGATCAAGAATCTCACCAGAAGCTGGAAGTGGCACTTGTTCAATTATTGATGGCTGCAGCTTGATACCTTCTTCACTTCCCAACCTAGATCTTAAACTTGTCCTTAAAGTCTGGTTTAGGCTGGTTCCTGGAACGCGTAAAAATATAATTACCCTAGATGAAGAACAATAACCAACTAGCATGCAGTTATGATCTTACATTTAGCATATCAAAAGGTACCACAAACTTGTCCAGTTTATCATCCAGATCATTAATGAAACTAAATCAAAAGTACCAAGTCATATACTCTAAATAGCACCTGATAGGCATAAATTAGGAATCATGTTCTGACAGTTCAAGTTACAAGGATCTTCTATTAGACTCATAGCTCATAGCCAAGTTTACTACCTCAGCAAAAAAAAACTGTGCATGTTCTAAATGCAGACCTGTGACAACAGAGAACAGAACTCGGTGCAACCTCTATCTGCGACTCTCAGGCTGTTGCTGCTCCTGCTGATCAGTTGACGAGTAGGTGGCAGAGGAGGTGAACCAGGGGTGAGGATGGCGAAGGGTATCGGGAGGCGTTGTTCTTGGGGAATATAGCACCAATAGAGGGCCTTTTTAGTGATGAGCTCCTTTGCATATCTGCAAACATTTATAGATTAATAAACAACAAAGGATTATAAACAACATGTATGCCACTTAGATACTGGTCATTTTTCATCAAGTGGTGAAGCTACCTAATAGCATGTTTATACTATGAAAAACTGTCATTTATAAGTTTACAAAACATAATGAGTATGATATGAGAAAATGCCAATAACACTAGAAAAGAAATCCATACTTGTAATCCAGCCATATTTCACAACATACAAAATTATGTCAAAGACACAAACCTGCATGTTTTAATCCTTTCACAGCATCAAAGTTTTTGTATGTATATCCCACAAAGCTGAGATCTTTTTAATTCAGCTTCGCCTATACACTGGGACAACTATGTGGGGTGATGGAGGCGATGGGGCGGCGGCGCTGGATTGCGTGATGCTGGTGCGTCCGGCTGGATTGGGGGATTCTCCTGTGGCGTGGATAAAGAGGATGGGGTGGTGGTTCTAGGTGGATGCAGGGGCGGCAGGCTGGATTGGGGATGCTCCTGCGGTGTGGATGAAGAGGATGGGGGCGGCGGTGCTAGGTGGATGCAGGGGCGGCAGCGCCGGGTCGATGCAGGGGATGGGGGCGGCGGTGGGTCGATGCAGGGGATGGGGTCGGCGTCGGGTCGATGCAGGGGATGGGGTCGGCGGTGGTGGGTCGATGCAGGTTCGGCGGCGGTGGCTCGATGCAGGGGATGAAGGCGACGGGTGGATGCAGGGGATAGGGGCGGCAGCGCCGGGTCGACGCAGGGGCGGCGGCGGTGGGTCGATGCAGGGGATGGGGGCGCGGCAGCGGTGGGTCGACGGAGGTGCGGCGGTGCTAGGGTTTGGCGGCGACGGCGAGATGCAGTGCGGGCGGCTGCTGAGGGAGGGAGAGTGTCGACATGTGTTTTTTTGAGATGAAGTGTGTGGAGAAGGGGAAAGAGGAGGGGAAAAGGCCACGGTGGGCTTCCAGTGTCTTCTAATTTTTCATTCTCCCGCGACTTGCCTCGCGCGCTTTTTGGGCCTCAATTCGTTAATTCCGCGCCAACTGGTTAAGGGCAGTGCGTTCGCCCCCAAAATGAATTTGGGGCAATTGGGCCGCCCCAAAAGATGCCGGCAGATGGCCTGCCCACCTAGCTTCTATATTCCCGGCAGATGCATTGACCTATACATCATTGCCCGGCATATAAAGCTTTCCAGGCAGTTACTCGCCCCCAATTCTTGCTTATTCCCGGCAGTTAATTGCCCTTAATTTTTTGTCATGGTGTAGTGATTGCACAGAGGAGAACCCTGCAAGCGGTGGGATGGTAGTACGGGCTGTAGTACCGCTGGAGCGGTACTACCGCGCTACTACCGCCTTACTGCCCTGAATTGCAAATGGACAGCCGATCATTGCACGCTCGGGGAAACCCTAAGCGGTAGTGCCACGGAATTACCCAGCGGTACTACCGCACAAGAGGTACTATCATGGGCACTAGCGGTACTACCGCTGGCAAGGTACTGAAAACACCACAGAAAACAAGGAAATGTTCCGGAGAAGAGAAAGGAGGCCGTGGGTGCATATGGGGCTGTGTACATGTTGATTCTACCCATACCTTTCCGAAGCGGACCCCCTCTTAATAGTACGACTTTTATATGACTCAAATCCACCGAAAAGAAACGGAGAGAACCGCCGTCTTTGATATGCTTCGAGGGGGATCGAATCGTCTAGTGCCTAGACAAGAGATGTCTGAAATGCTCAATGCACATGATTAGTCCGCAAATGCATTGTCATCAATCACCAAAACCACTTAGGGAGAAATATGCCCTTACAATCTCCCCCTTTTTGGTGGATTGATGACAATACGGGATTTGCACATAGAGATATATAAAGAGCATAAGCAAATCCAAAATTTATTTAATATAGACAGGCTCCCCCTAGATGTGTGCATTCTATAGATGTGCTTTGGACTGCACAACACACACACTAGGATCAACACTCCCCATATATTTTATAGACAAGGTACTCCTTGCAACAATATAAGTGACACTAAGAAAGGAAAACAATAAGACATAAGAGCATAATCTCACGCACATAGGGATATAATAAGGATAACCAGGGTAGCATATGTCTTGCACCATATGATAGAGTCTCACACCAAACCAAAGCCAACAAAGGAAAAGAGTTCACAAGCAGAAACACAGAAGCAACAAGAACCAAGCTTGTGACTCAACAACACCCTGCAGAAAGACAAATCCCCGGTCCTAAACCTCCCCCTTTGGCATCGAGACACCAAAAGGGGAAAAGAGTGACCTAACGCAACTCCAGGTGGCACTAGTCTCCTCTCATGGACTTGTCAGACTCATCAAAATCAGACCCACCAGCAGACTCCTCCGCAGACTCATCGGTCTCCTCCTCGATCTCCTGATCCAGAGCTGGAGCAGAAGTAGCAGCATTGGACTCATCCGAGTCTGTCCAGTGAGAGTGCGAAGAAATCCACTCGTCCACTGGAGTGATACGATCCTTAGAGCCATCCTGAACTAGGATCTCAAGCTTCCTCATGATAGCCTTCCTCTCCTAACGAGCCTTCTTGGCATCCACATGTGCCAATTACATCTTGTGATGAACATTGTTCTGAAGGCAAAAGAGCTTCTTCACCATGTGCTTGAGCTTAGCCGCCCAACCTGACTGACCAGAAGAATGCTCTATGCCGGGAGCAAGACCACCATCATCACCATGATCCTCTCCAGAAGCAGAAGACACTGCCACCTCAGGACGAGTAGTAGAGGCCCAAAGCTCCTTCTGAAGCAAGTTGAGAACGTCATAAGGAGTCAAGGGTCCAGTCTCAAGAGGCACACCAGGGAAAGTGGAGCTCCAGGTAGTTTGAATCAGCTTGAAGATGAAGGGAGCATAATTTGGGCAGTGATCTTCATAGGTAGCACTCACTAGCTCTTTCCACATGACATGGGAGACATCCAAGACTGCATCCGTGCCCTTCTTAGAGTGGCATAATAGTAGCATATCCACAAGGTGCCCATGCACCATGTCCAAGTTGCCAATGCGAGGAAAGAGAGTGTGCCGGAAGATGTGATGCATAATGTCAAAGAATGGCTTTAGCTCCTTCTTGACTCCTTTCTCTGTCTTGTTGATAATCATATGAGGCTTCACCTCATCCTTGTGAGTAGGCCTCCCTCATGGCGAGGATGAAGGCTAAGAGGCTTCCTCAGCCCCTCGTCAGGATATCCCAGAAGTGCCATAAAAGCACCCCACGTGGTGCGCAACTGCCTGCCATTGGTCATCCAGATCAAAGTGCGCTCTGTGTTTGTGCCATACCATATGGTTGCAAAGAACTGAGCAACCAACTCGGCATCGAAATCATAGTTGAAGGTCATGAGGGGCACGATGTTGAGCTGTTCACATAGGGCATGAGCTTCGCCAAAGTATGCATGGTACTTCTCCATGTGATCCATGTTGATTGACTTGGTCTTCACAAACAGGTTCTTCCTTCCCTTCATCCGATCAAAGTACACAAGTGATTGGTCCTTGTTCCAGAATGGTGAGCCAACAAGAGAAGGATCCTGAGGCAGGAGATAGGGGTTTTGCTCATGGTATTGCCAATACTCATTTTGCTTCAATTCAGCAGCCGTCTTGACCGGTTCCTTCTTCTTGCGAGCAGCGATTGACTTGACATTGGATTTGCCCTTGTTCCTGGCAGATTGACGACGAGCAGGCAGCAGTGTGGGGGCAATCTCTTATTCATCCTCGGAATACACAATTCTGGCATGATAGGTGCACCCACGCTTGGATGGGGGATTCACATTCTTGCGACGAACCTTGGAGCTACTACCACCTGAAGAGACACAAAACCGCAAGGGAAAAACATGAATACAAACTATGCATAAGCCTCAGAGAAACACAAGTGAGAACGAAAGAATTAGGTGAGCATTCTGGAATTGGGGGCCTCGAGCGGTAGTAGCACGGAACTAGGGCGGTAGTACCACTGCACTGGAGCGGTAGTACTGCTCTGGGAATGGACGCATGAAATCCCCAGATCCGGTAGTACCGGAGGTGACAAATTCAAAAATGCTCAACTAAATCTTCAATCCTCCTATCTAGCAGTCATTCAATGTCCTACTCAAGCCCCGATTTAGCCAAAAATCAAGAAACCAACATGCATTGCCCTAGAAACCTAGATTCAAAGGAAAGAACCTTAGGAGCAACGAATGGGGGCAATACTGGGTTCCATGGCGAGAGGAGGTGGAGGGGAAGGATTCCACCAGACGGAATCACTGAAGACGGCACGGAATCGGCCAGCCGGAGCGGCAGCCGGGGCTGTTCTTCGTCGCTTGAGAGAGAGAGAGACGTGGGGGGAGAGTGAAAGGGTATGGGGGAGTTAGAACTCCCCCAACCCGATACGTACCCCTCACCGCGTCCCGCTAAGCGGTAGTACCGCCATGATACTACAGCCGGGCAGGAGGCCTGGTAGTACCGCTCGATGGAACAGTAGTACCGCCGGCAGGGAGACAGAACAACCTAGAAAGAGAAGAAATGGCTGATGCACGACTAGGGTGGTTGAAGCATAGGGATAGGATTGGGATAGAAACTCAAAACGACAACACATGGAACATATACTCCAAGTTCAAAAAACCAAGAAACCAAGAGCAACTTGGAGTAACTCAAAGCACAAACAACACCCTAAGGAAGCTACTTGAACAAGCACCTCTCAAAGGAAGGCGGTGGCCGAGGCCACCTATGTTTGAGTCAATTGGTATGACACCGCAAAGATTTTAACCTTGGGTCCATGACCAAAACTCGTCTTTAAAGCACAAGTACCATCAACAATGGAGAATGTGAAAGACTTGATCAATTTATGCATAATGGGGGGAGGGAGAGTTCATTGAGAGAACAACACTCCCCCTATGTCCATGCCTACATGTAAACAAGACAACATGATGCGTGTGGTGGGGTGTACAAAGGTTCAAGCCATATTGCTCAAATCGATGATATTTAGCTCATGCCTTAACTCGTGAAATCTTTCTTCATCCAACGGCTTCATGAAGATATCTGCAAGGTTATCATGAGTGTTGACATAGTTGAGCTCAATCTCTCCTCGCCTAATATGATCCCGGATGAAGTGATACCGAATCTCAATATGCTTCATCTTGAAGTGTTGCACTAGGTTGAGAGAGATCTTGATGGCACTTTCATTGTCACCCCAAAGAGGCACTTTCTCACAAATGACGTTGTAAGCCTTTAAAGTTTGCATCATCCATAGAAGTTGAGCACAACAACTACCGGCGGCCACATACTCCTCTTCGGTGGAGGAGAGAGACACACAACTTTTCTTCTTAGAAGACCAACTCACCAAAGAGCAACCAAGAAATTGGCACCCTCCGAAAGTTCACTTCCTATCCACTTTGTCTCCCGCCCAATTCGAGTCTGAAAATCCCACGAGGTTGAAGTTTTCTCCTCTAGGGTACCATAAGCCAATGTTTGGGGTATGAGCCAAATATCGAATGATTCGCTTGACCGCCACATTGTGGCCCTCCTTAGGTGAGTCTTGAAACCGTGCACAAATTCCCACACTCAGCATGATATCCGGTCTAGATGCACAAAGGTAAAGCAAGGAGCCAATCATGGAACAATATACCTTTTGATCCACCAGTTTACCATTGGGATCTATGTCAAGTTGGCATTTGACGGGCATTGGAGTGGAAGCCGGCTTGACATCGCTTAGCTTGAATCTCTTGAGCATGTCTTGAACTTGGTTGATGAAGGTTCCTTCTCTTCTTTGTTTGATTTCGAACCCGAGAAAGAACTTCAACTCTCCCATCATGGACATCTTGAACTTCGAGGTCATGGGAGCGGCAAACTCCTCACTGAAAGCTTTGTTAGGAGAACCAAAGATAATATCATCAACATATAGTTGGCATACAAACAACTCCCCTTTGACCTTCATAGTAAAAATAGTGGGGTCGATTTTCCCAATTTCACACCCACGATCTTGCAACAACTCGGCAAGGAGCTCATACCACGCATGTGGGGCTTGTTTAAGGCCATAGAGTGCCTTATCGAGTTGGTACACATGATTGGGGAACTCGGGATCCTCAAACCCAGGGTGTTGTTTGACATACACCAACTCATTAATAGGGCCATTAAGAAAAGCACTCTTCACATCCATTTGTTGCAACTTGAAGTTATAATGAGAAGCGTAAGCAATCAACAAACGAATAGATTCAAGGCGAGCAACGGGAGCAAATGTTTCACCGTAGTCGATACCCTCGACTTGGGAGTAGCCTTGTTCTACCAAACAAGCCTTATTGTGAACGGTAATCCCATGAGCATCTTGCTTGTTCTTGAATATCCACTTGGTTCCAATAACATTATGATTCTCCTTTGGCCTTGGCACCAATCTCCACACCTTGTTGTGCTCGAAGTTCTTGAGTTCTTCATACATGGCATTAAGCCAATCCGGATCCTCGAGCGCCTCATAGACCTTTCAGGGTTCAACACAAGAGAAAAATGCGTGATGTTCACAATAGTTTGCTAATTTTCTATGAGTGCTTACCCCCTTTCTTAAGCTTCCAAGCACATTCTTCATGAGATGATCTTTGGTAGTCAGCTTGGATGCAATCTTGGCGGCACGACGCTCCAATTCCTCCTCAAGAGATAGTTGAGGAGCGGTAACTTGATCATCTTGAGCGTCGTCTTGAGCTTGTTCTTGATCTTGTGCTTGCTCTTGATCTTGAACTTGATCGGTGGTAAGAACTTGATCTTGGGCATCATTTGGTGGTTCACCACCATCTTGAGGTTGATCTTGTTCATTTGGTTGAGGGCCTTCAGTTTGTTCTTCAGAAGCATGTGGGTCTTGGGTTGGTGATGGTTCCACTTGAGTGGAACATTGTCCTTCTCCTTCGGCCACAAGGGGTTCCTCAATGGGTATGATATAGCCAACACCCATTCTTCTTATGGCTTGGGGAGGAATTTCATCACCTACATCACAAGTACCACTTTGCTCCACTTGGGAGCAATTATTCTCATCAAACTCCACGTTACACATCTCCTAATTGAGTTCGGTGGACTTGTTTGTCAGGACCGGATTTTTGGGATATTAATTTCCCAAAAGCGGCCCTTGTGCTCACCAGCCTCAGGATTACTGTTAGCTGATGAGACACCAACTTGTTACAGAAACTCCAAGCAAAATACAAAATATGAAGTACAAGACCATTCTGGCCTATGGGTACAACAATTTGTTTCTAGAGGTTGATGGCGGAAGCGGTTTGCGGATCATCAACGTCTATGGGACTCCATTTCCCACAGGAACAGCTGACCAGGATAACTCCTATCTTCGCGAGGCTGCTATCACCATTACGTAGGTTCCGGGGCTTTCATCGCAACGCTCCTTTCCACGCAAGAAATCTGGCCAAGACAATAGCCAGGGACAAGCCAATGAGTACTTTGAATGTACTCGCAAACATTAAGAACACATGTATAATATAGCCACTGAAAATCATGCTTTAAAATATTCTATGATCACTTCGTCACTTATGAAATAAGGTTCATGATGCACGCAAGTAGATCATTTAAATAAATCACGAGTAAACAATCAGGGTGTAAAAATATAAAGAACCGATCGGGTGTCTGAAGCGACGCCTCGAAAGGATAATAATATGAAGCATGCCTCAGTCGGGCGTCTGAGCGACACCACAGAAAGGGCTTATATATAAAAGGAATAACAAGCATGCCACAATCGGGCGTCGGTGCGACACCACATAAAGGGCTTATAAGTAAATGAAATAACGGACATGCCACAGTCGGGCGTCTGTGCGACACCACATAAAGGGCTTATAAGTAAATGAAATAACATGCATGCCACAGTCGGGCGTCTGGGCGACACCACATAAAGGGCTTATATAAGAATAATCACGGTGAATATCCAGGAGGTAGAACCGTCCCAGGGATACTCAATAATTCAAATAACATAAATGATTAGTCCATAAAAATAATAATCATAATCATCATACGTCACAAGTTATGATCCATATTTTGGTTTAGTAGTTTCTCCTCCGAAGACCGACGCTTGACCCATCCCAGACTGTAGTCCTTAACCATGGACACGGCTATTCGAATAGGTTCAATATCTTGCAGAGGGTGTACTCTTTACCCACGAGTAACAGATTTCTTTAGTCCATCGGAACTAATTCCGTCTACAGTCTTTTAGTCGAAAACACGCCTGACTTGCACACACCAGCTTAACTTTACTCGTGTCTGGAATCACCCAGACACCTGTTAAGCAAAACTCTAAGTGGGGAGGCTACAACCTCGCGTAGCATGGGATCAAGTTTTTATCGCGCGCTCTAAGGGGTGGCCTCCCCTCTCGGTCCCAACCGGAAACACCCATGCCCCCGGACCAGGTGGCATGCCTACCAGCTACAACCGGTATCTTCCACCATGGCCTCTCTGTACGGTGTGTGCTAGGACAGGGGTTGACAACTTACTGAACCGTACCCTACCTACGGCAGGGGCAAGTGGCAGCATGAAACAAGTATGGGGGTTACTGGAACAAGACTCGATCTACGGCCGACTCAGGAGGCTTAAGTATTTCCTGCATGGTTTGCTCAAGAATTATATTTCACAGCCATCAGACACAACCCCCACTTATCATACCTCCCCCTGCCCTACCGGTCATAACCGTCTCGACGAGGGACAAGCTCGTGTCTACACAAGACAGAGACTTTCCCGGGTCCTTCCCGGTAGACATGAGAGGCATATGAGGGTGATTGTTATCACAAGCTTATCCATTTCCAACAGCAAGAATTTTTTATTTATGCACTCAAGGTGTATGATCATATCGTCATATAAAAATAACCAACGCTTCATGTCGAGGTGGTGTTATAACCGTATCGAAAAACCCACAAAACATTATGCCAAGGTTCAGAATGCTTGCCTTAAAGTTGTGGAGAGGCAGGGTACATTCCAAAACTTTGAAAGTTTTCTTCTCTCTCCAACAAATCCTACTTTTGGAAATATTTAAATTAACACATAGTTTAAAAACAGTACAAAAAAGTTGCTTGGAAAATTTTGAAATAAATATGAAAATAAACTAGACAATATTTGAGGAACAACAGAAAAAGAATCAAGTCATTTGGATTTATATTTTAAAAGTTATAGCCAGTCAAAGTTTAGTCAATTCTCTTTTTTCTAAATAAAACAAAAAAAGGGAAAACGTTTCGGGCAGAATACGTCTTCGAAGCAGAGGAGACGTACTCGGGGGTTTGCGCTTCCACTTACGCCAGCGTGGACTCGATCGGGGTCGCTGACAGTGGGTCCAGGGGGCCCACTGGTCAGGTTTGACCGGTCGCCCCGCCTTCGTCCTCCTCTGGCCGAACAGAGGTGAGGGCTCCGGCGATCAACGCCAGCGAACGGCGGCTCCCCGCGGGCTCCAGAGGGTTGGGATGGATCCGCAAGATCGGGGCGGTCCTCCCGGTGGTCATTAGGTAGGTGGGGACGAAGGGAGTCGCCGGCGGTGAGCTTCACGGCGGCCGGTGGATTCAGGAGAATTGGGGGTTCGCACTACGGTGGTTCTTGAGCGGGTTTGAGGTGTTGGGTGGCTTTGCAAGATCGAGGGGAGGAGGATGGTCGCTCTGTATGGGCTGGGGAGGCCTTGCTTGCGACGAATTGGACCGGAGAGCGGCGGCGGCCGAACTGGCCGGAGACGGGGAAGAAGGCTTCCCTCCGCTGCTTGCGGGCTGGCGGAACTCTAGGAGGATGGCTTGAGGCTGCTTGGGTGCCTGGACGAGCTCGGGGGCTCCTATTTGTAGGTGGACGAGGTTGGTTCGCGGCGGCCGGGGATAAGCTTGACGGTGAACCGCCGTTCTGTTGCTGCAGGCGACGTGGCGACGACGGGCGCTAGCAGACGGCTTGCGGATGAGGTCGAGCTGCTCCAGAGGGCAGCTGGCGCGCTGGAGTGGTTCGGGCGGCGCCGTCCAGGGCAGGAGCCCACTGTGGCCAGCCGCTAGCCGCCGTGGCCGACCTGACGGCGGCGCTGTAGGGCACCAGGGGTGAGCTGGCGGGTTGTGGTGAGTGGATGAGGCCGGTGGCGTGGCTCTGCAGGCGAGCAAGGGTCGGGCGCGACACGGCGACCCGTGCGCACGCACGTGCAAAACGCGCGCTCTGGGCACGCCCAGAGCACGCACGCTACGTGCTCGGCAATATGCCAAGGCATGCTAGAGTGCTTGAGCGGGGCTGGAAAATAACAAGGCTAGGTTAGGGTTAGTGAGGAGATCAATGGACATGGTTGTTAGGTCAGATGATCAAGTTCACAAAGTAAACTTAAAATCATGCCAAAACTGGCTATGCACTCAGGGTGTTTGACAGAATGCCAAGGTCATCTAGGCAATTCTTGGGGTGGCCAAATTCTCCAGATCAATGTCTCTTTAGATGATACAGAGGGTGGTGAGGTTAGTTTGCCAAAAGCTCAAAATTGTTAGTGTAAGTTTTGCCAAACTTCAGTTCTGGGCAGAAGGAAAAAGGCATTGTTTCAGGTGCAAAAAATCTTCCAATGGGTCCACTCTCCTGGACTTAAGGGTTTGGTATGGTGTACTACAAGCAGGAGAAAGCTCATGGCCATTAGAGCAAAATTTATTAGGGATGCAGTTGAAAACACCCAACTGGGCCAGAATGAAAAAGAGGTTGATTCACTCAAATTTTTCAAAGAACATCAATGGGTTTTTGCATGAAGTTGAATAATATACTGCTATTAACATCCCATAATTTTGGTGGAAGCTAGAAAGAAATATTTAAAGGGGTTGTAGTGCAAAATTGCTCTCTGGACCAGATTTGGAAACTTGGTGTAGAGCTCAAAATATTAAATTAATGAAATATATTTGTGCATAAAAGTGATTTAAAAACATCTCATGACATCTCCAAATTTTGGTGAAAATTTTAAATAAATTTATCAAGTGATTGTAGTTCAAAAGAGCTCCAAAACTAAAGGAAAAATCATTTTAGGGAATAAAACTCAAAGAGAAATAATTGTGCAAATCAATTCCACTGATAATAGAAATGTTTTCTTGAGAGGTTAGACAACTCCAATAATATTTTTGGAAAGTTTTTCACTTGAGGTAAAAACTCCATAATAAGGAAAAGGATGGCTCTGAAATCAAAAGAAAATTCAGAAAATTAAAAGTTTAAATTTCCTGGAAATTTTTTAATTAATAAAACAAGGTTAAAATTTTAGGGTGTCACATTGTTGAGGACACGGTAAGCATGAGAGTTTGTAGCGTAACCAACAAATATGCCCTCATGATCTCTAGTGTGACGCCCTCGATTCAATCATACACTAATCATACACGCAAATGTGTACGATCAAGATCAAGGACTCACGGGAAGATATCACAACACAACTCTAGACACAAATTAAAATAATACAAGCTTTATATTACAAGCCAGTGGCCTCGATGGCTCGAATACATAAGATCGAATACAAACATGTCAGCGGAGGCAACAATATCTGAGTACAGGCATAAGTTAAACAAGTTTGCTTTAAGAAGGCTAGCACAAAAGCAACAATGATCGAAAAGGCAAAGCCTCCTGCCTGGGAGCCTCCTAACTACTCCAGGTCGTTAGCGGCCATCACGTAGTAGTAGGCACCTCGGGGTAGTAGTAGTCATCAGTGGTGTTGTCTGGCTCTTGGGATCCGTCATCTGGTTGCAACAATTGGGTATGGGGGAAAAAGAGGTAGCAAAGCAACCGTGAGTACTCATCCAAAGTACTCGCAAGACTTACATCAGATCTAAACTAAATATGCATCTGTATCAAAGGAATGGGTTGTATCTATGGACTAAACTGCAGAATGCCAGAAGAGAAGGGGAAAGCCTAGCCTATCGAAGACTAGCATCTTCAAGCAGCTCGAAGCATCTTGCAGCATTAGAAGAGATAAGAGTGGCATATTATAATATTAGTAATTATGTTGTAACATTGCCCAGAGATCACTTGCTCGACTTCCTGCGTGGAAACAATCCCGAAGCCATCATATCCATTACATGCCTCAGCATCCAGTATCCAGTTCTAGTTGTATCAATCGGGATACAACTCTAAGTGTCCGTTACTGTAGGACATGCTATCGATAGATGTTTTCTTCCCTTCAGGGGTGCACCAACTTACCCAACAGGCTCGATCAAGTCCGGTCGGACACACCATCAGGTCATGACCGCCCTCGGCTGATCAACACACTGCAGTCCTACCTAGGCTCGTAAGAGAGGCCAGCACACCGGTCTACATCCTAAGCGTGCAGGGGTCTTCGGCCCATCGCCCTTTGCACTCCTGCACGTTGCGTACGCGGCCGGTGAGCAGACCTAGCCTCCCTTATACAAGGCAAGGCGTTCCAGTCCAACCCGGCGTGCGCCGCTCCATCGCTAACGTCCGTTGTGCTTTCGGCTGATACATACGACGCAGAGTGCACATACTTATTCCCACGTGATGGTTAGTGCTATCAGGCCAGAGCCCCCTCAGATCAAATATCCAAATAGTAGTGGATTAGGAATGCGCGGTAAAGAGCAGAGACTCACGATCGAAGTTACCCCGTCGCCCCATCTTGAGGACTCGCGACAAGGGCTAAGAATGTCCGACCATGCCTCGTAATTATCTCGCAGGCACCTTCCAGGTCAACCCGACGCCACATCGCTCGCAATTAATCTTGCGCGGGTACCCCTCAAGGCCGAGCCTTTTTTAGTAACATGGTTTAGTGTAAAGTCATAGTAACCATAGTAAGCATGTGTCTAACACCAAGGGGAATCCTGAGGAATCACCCTCGATGGAATTCCACCCGATCTTATCGTCAAGGTGAACAAAGGAGGAATCACCCTCGAGGTCCACTCTTGAGGAGTTGCACGACAGTGTCATTATTGGGAGTGGAGAAGGAGAAATCACCCTCGGTGACCATAAATGATCAACTAAACTACAAGGTTAACACCAGAAGTGCTGATGAGGTATCACCCTCGGCACTCGATAGTAACCCAGTAGAGTCGTACAACTTAGGGGGGTGATGTGCGGTGTCAGGGCCTGGACGTCGATCCCGTTGATCGAGTCATCGAACATAAAGCGGGGCAATTGGGACAAGATGGGGGTCACTGATGGATCTCTAACCAACCTATACTAAGCAGTTTAGGATAAGCAGGCTGGTAACAATAAGCAGGTTACAAAAGCAGGCTATGCATCAGAATAGGAGCAAACAATAACAGTAGCAAAATCTAATGCAAGCATGAGAGAATGGAATGGGCAATATCAGAATGATCAAAGGGGGGAGGCCTGCCTGGAAGCTCTGCTGAAAAGGAAGAAGGGTCGTCGGAGATGTAGTCGATCACAGGGGCAACATCGGTCTCGGGATCTACGGGAGAGAAGAGGGGGAAGAAACAATAAATATAAAGCAAACATAGCATCACAAAGCATAACATGGCAATATGCTGTGCCGGGTGTGACCAAACGTATGGCTACATGATACGTCTCCAACATATCTATAATTTTTGATTGCTCCATGCTATATTATCTACTGTTTTGGACTATATTGGGCTTTATTTTCCACTTTTATATTATTTTTGGGACTAACCTATTAACCGGAGGCCCAGCTCAGAATTGCTGTTTTTTTGCCTATTTCAGTGTTTTGGAGAAACAGAATATCAAACGGAGTCCAAACGGAATAAAATCTTCGGGAACGTGATTTTCTCACCGAACGTGATCCAGGAGACTTGGACCCTACTCCAGGGAGTCAAAGAGGAGGTCACGAGGGTGGGGGGCGCCCCCCTATGGCGCGCCCCCTGCCTCGTGGGCCCCTCGGTGCTCCACTGACGTACTCCTTCCTCCTATATATACCTACGTACCCCCAAACGATCAGAACAGGGAGCCAAAAACCTAATTCCACCGCCGCAACTTTCTGTATCCACGAGATCCCATCTTGGGGCCTGTTCCGGAGCTCCGCCAGAAGAGGGCCGTCATCACGGAGGGCTTCTACATCATCCTAGCCCCTCCAATGAAGTGTGAGTAGTTTACCTCAGAACTTCGGGTCCATAGTTAGTAGCTAGATGGCGTCTTCTCTCTCTTTGAATCTCAATACAAAGTTCTCCCCCTCTCTTGTGGAGATCTATTCGATGTAATCTTCTTTTTGCGGTGTGTTTGTTGAGACCGATGAATTGTGGGTTTATGATCAAGTCTATCTATGAATAATATTTGAATCTTCTCTGAATTCTTTTATGTATGATTGGTTATCTTTGTAAGTCTCTTCGAATTATCCGTTTGGTTTGGCCAACTAGATTGGTAGTTCTTGCCACGGGAGAAGTGCTTAGCTTTGGGTTCGATCTTGCGGTGTCCTTACCCAGTGACAGAAGGGGCAGCAAGGCACGTATTGTATTGTTGCCATCGAGGATAACAAGATGGGGTTTATTCCATATTGCATGAATTTATCTCTCTACATCATGTCATCTTGCTTAAGGCGTTACTCTGTTTTTAACTTAATACTCTACATGCATGCTGGATAGCGGTTGATGAATGGAGTAATAGTAGTAGATGCAGAATCGTTTCGATATAGTTGTCACGGACGTGATGCCTATATACATGATCATGCCTAGATATTCTCATAACTATGCTCAATTCTGTCAATTGCTCACCAGTAATTTGTTCACCCACCATAGAATACTTATGCTCTTGAGAGAAGCCACTAGTGAAACCTATGGCCCCCAGGTCTATTCTCAACATATCAATCTCCATCACTTTAATCTTTGTGTTTTACTTTGCCTTTACTTTTACTTTGCATCTTTATACCAAAAATACCAAAAATATTATATCTATCAGATCTCACTCTCGTAAGTGACCATGAAGGGATTGACAACCCCTAATCGCGTTGGTTGCGAGTAGCTATCGCTTTGTGCAGGTACGAGGGACTTGAGCGTGGCCTCCTACTAGATTGATACCTTGGTTCTCAAAAACTGAGGGAAATACTTACGCTACTCTGCTGCATCATCCCTTCCTCTTCGGGGAAAACCAACACAAGCTCAAGACGTAGCAAGAAGGATTTCTGGCGCCGTTGCCGGGGAGGTTCGTGCAAGTCAAGATTTGACTCCCGACAACGAGCCATTTCTGGCGCCGTTGCCGGGGAGTCTACGCAAAAAGTCAACATACCAAGTACCCAGCACAATCCCTATCTCTCGCATTACATTATTTGCCATTTGCCTCTCATTTTCCTCTCCCCCACTTCACCCTTGCCGTTTTATTCGACCTCTCTCTCTATCCTCCCTCACTATTTGCCTCTTATGCCTGTTTGCTTTTTGTTTGCTCGTATGGTTAGAATAGTTGTTTATTTATTACTAAACAGAGAACCTAAGATCTATGGATCCTCATCCACTTGCTAATCTTTTTAAGAGGTCCAATTATGATAAACCAATTGCTAGTGAGTTTTGTGCACTAGATTATCTTTATGAAGTTTTGCTTGAAATTCGTGAATCTGAAAAGTGTGATGAATTACCTCATGAAGCGATTCACGATAGATCTTTGAATGGAAAGCACGATTGCAATTATTCTATTATAAATTCTATTAGTGTCAATTGTGCTAATAATATGCAAAACCCTAAGCTTGGGGATGCTAGTTTTGCTATGTCCTCTACTTGTTTCAATGATCATGATTGGGGTGATTCTTCTTTCGATCTTGAAAATTTATTTAAACCCCATGATGAATATGAGATTGATTATAATGTTTGCAATAATATTGAAAGTGGGTTTGGAAGAATGTCAACTTTAGATCCCACATATTTGGAGAATGTTCAATCTTATGAAGTTTTTAATAAAAGTGGGTTTGGAAAGGTCATGACTTTAGCTACTGTTAATCCCAGTATTTTGGAAGAGTGTCAACTTTGCATGCATGAGGATCGTGTTGAAAATATTTTATGTGATAGCTATTTTGTTGAATTTGATTACGATCCTACATCTAATTATTATGAGAGAGGAAAATATGGTGGTAGAAATTTTCATGTTACTAAATTACCTCTCGTTATGTTGAGATTGCTATTGTTTCTTTCCGCTTCCTTGCATATACTAGTTTTTGCTTGCCTTGATAATTTGTTTGCCTATAAGATGCCTATTCATAGGAAGTATGTTAGACTTAGATGTGTTTTTCACATGCTTTATGATGCTCCTTTTGTGCTTCAATTCTTGTCTTTCATGTGAGCATCATTAAAATTATCAATGCCTAGCTATAAGGCTTTAAAGAAAAGCTCTTGTTGGGACTCAACCCAATATTTATCCTTGCTGTTATTAAATAATTAAATTATTTAGCCTCTGTTTTGGTTGTATTTTTTGTGTTTAATTAGTGTTTGTGCCAAGTAGAACCGTTGGGAAAACTTGGGGAAAGTCTTGTTGAACTTGCTGTAAAAAAACAGAAACTTTAGTGCTCATGAGAACTGCTGTCATTTTTATTTTAAGAGTGCTATTTAGTTAATTCTTTTTTCAGATGATTAATATATAAATGCCTCACGTCCAGAAATTTATTTTAGAATTTTTGGGGTTCCAGATCTTGCGCTAGCTACAGATTACTACAGATTGTTCTGTTTTTGACAGATTCTGTTTTTCGTGTGTTGTTTGCTTATTTTGATGAATCTATGGATAGTAAAATAGTTTATAATCCATAGAGAAGTTGGAATACAGTAGGTTTAACACCAATATAAATAAATAATGAGTTCATTACAGTACCTTTAAGTGGTCTTTTTTTTCTTTTTTTCTTTCGCTAACGGAGCTCACGAGTTTTCTATTTTGAGTTTTGTGTTGTGAAGTTTTCAAGTTTTGGGTGAATTCTTTTGATGGATCATGGAACAAGGAGTGGCAAGAGCCTAAGATTGGGGATGCCCATGGCACCCCCAAGATAATCCAAGGACACCAAAAAGTCAAAGCTTGGGGATGCCCCGGAAGGCATCCCCTCTTTCGTCCACTTCCATCGGTAATTTACTTGGAGCTATATTTTTATTCACCAACATGATATGTGTTTTGCTTGGAGCGTCTTGTATTCTTTGTGTCTTTGTGTCTTAGTATGCCACAATCATCCTTTCTGTACACACCTTTTGAGAGAGCCATACATGAATTAAAATTTGATAGAATACTCTATGTGCTTCACTTATATCTTTTGAGCTATGTAGTTTTGCTCTATGTGCTTCACTTATATCTTTTGAGCTAGTTAATTTTGCTCTATGTGCTTCACTTATATCTTTTGAGCGTTATAATTTTGCTCTATGTGCTTCACTTAGATCTTTTAGAGCACGGTGGTGGATTTGTTTTAAAGAAACTATTGATCTCTCATGCTTCACTTAAATTATTTTGAGAGTCTCTTAATAGCATGGTAATTTGCTTAATAATAATATGCTTGGTATTCAAGATTTGTGAAACTTTCTTTTGAGTGTGTTGAATACTAAGAAAAGATTGAAGCTTGATAATTGTTTTGAGATATGGAGGTGATAATATTAAAGTCATGCTAGTTGAGTAGTTGTGAATTTAAAGAATACTTGTGTTAAAGTTTGTGATTCCCGTAGCATGCACGTATGGTGAACCGTTATGTGATGAAGTCGGATCATGATTTATTTATTGATTATCTTCCTTATGAGTGGCGGTCGGGGATGAGCGATGGTCTTTTCCTACCAATCTATCCCCCTAGGAGCATGCGCGTAATACTTTGCTTTGATAACTTCTAGATTTTTGCAATAAGTATATGAGTTCTTTATGACTAATGTTGAGTCCATGGATTATACGCACTCTCACCCTTCCACCTTTTCTAGCCTCTCTAATACCGCGCACCTTTCGCCGGTATCATACACCTACCATATACCTTCCTCAAAACAGCCACCATACCTACCTATTATGGCATTTCCATAGCCATTCTGAGATATATTGCCATGCAACTTTCCACCATCTAGTTCATCATGACACATTCATCATTGTCATATTTCTTAGCATGATCATGTAGTTGACATAGTATTTGTGGCAAAGCCACCGTTCATAATTTCTTCATACTTGTCACTCTTGATTCATTGCATATCCCAGTACACCGCCGGAGGCATCCATATAGAGTCATACTTTGTTTTAGAATCGAGTTGTAATCATTGAGTTGTAAATAAATAAAAGTGTGATGATCATCATTCAATAGAGCATTGTCTCAAAAAAAGAGAGAAAGGACAAAGAAAAAAAAAAGAAGGCCCAAAAAACAGAAAATAAATAAAAAGGGGCAATGCTACTATCCTTTTTCCACACTTGTGCTTCAAAGTAGCACCATGATATAGCGAGTCTCATATATTGTGCTTCAAAGTAGCACCATGTTCTTCATATAGAGAGTATCATATGTTGTCACTTTCGTATACTAGTGGGAATTTTACATTATAGAACTTGGCTTGTATATTCCAATGATGGGCTTCCTCAAAATTGCCCTAGGTCTTCGTGAGCAAGCAAGTTGGATGCACACCCACTTAGTTTCTTTTGTTGAGCTTTCATACATTTATAGCTCTAGTGCATCCATTGCATGGCAATCCCTACTCACTCACATTGATATCTATTGATGGGCATCTCCATAGCCCATTGATACACCTATTTGATGTGAGACTATCTTCTCCTTTTTGTCTTCTCCACAACCACCATTCTATTCCACCTATAGTGCTATATCCATGGCTCACGCTCATGTATTGCGTGAAGATTGAAAAAGTTAGAGTATGAAACAATTGCTTGGCTTGTCATCGGGGTTGTGCATGATTTAAATACTTTGTGTGGTGAAGATGGAGCATAGCCAGACTATATGATTTTGTAGGGATAACTTTCTTTGGCCATGTTATTTTGAGAAGACATAATTGCTTTGTTAGTATGCTTGAAGTATTATTATTTTTATGTCAATATAAACTTTTGTCTTGAATCTTTCTAATCTAAATATTCATACCACAATTAAGAAGATTTGCATTGAAATTATGCCAAGTAGCACTCCACATCAAAAATTCTCTTTTTATCATTTACCTACTCGAGGACGAGCAGGAATTAAGCTTGGGGATGCCTGATACGTCTCCAACGTATCTATAATTTTTGATTGCTCCATGCTATATTATCTACTGTTTTGGACTATATTGGGCTTTATTTTCCACTTTTATATTATTTTTGGGACTAACCTATTAACCAGAGGCCCAGCCCAGAATTGCTGTTTTTTTGCCTATTTCAGTGTTTCGGAGAAACAGAATATCAAACGGAGTCCAAACGGAATAAAATCTTCGGGAACGCGATTTTCTCACCGAACGTGATCCAGGAGACTTGGACCCTACTCCAGGGAGTCAAAGAGGAGGTCACGAGGGTGGGGGGCGCGCCCCCCTGCCTCGTGGGCCCCTCAGTGCTCCACCGACGTACTCCTTCCTCCTATATATACCTACGTACCCCCAAACGATCAGAACAGGGAGCCAAAAACCTAATTCCACCGCCGCAACTTTCTGTATCCACGAGATCCCATCTTTGGGCCTGTTCCGGAGCTCTGCTGGAAGAGGGCCGTCATCACAGAGGGCTTCTACATCATCCTAGCCCCTCCGATGAAGTGTGAGTGGTTTACCTCAGACCTTCGGGTCCATAGTTAGTAGCTAGATGGCTTCTTCTCTCTCTTTGAATCTCAATACAAGGTTCTCCCCCTCTCTTGTGGAGATCTATACGATGTAATCTTCTTTTTGCGGTGTGTTTGTTGAGACCGATGAATTGTGGGTTTATGATCAAGTCTATCTCTGAATAATATTTGAATCTTCTCTGAATTCTTTTATGTATGATTGGTTATCTTTGCAAGTCTCTTCGAATTATCCATTTGGTTTGGCCAACTAGATTGGTAGTTCTTGCCATGGGAGAAGGGCTTAGCTTTGGGTTCGATCTTGCGGTGTCCTTACCCAGTGACAGAAGGGGCAGCAAGGCATGTATTGTTGGGGAACGTAGTAATTTTAAAAAATTCCTACGCACACGCAAGATCATGGTGATGCATAGCAACGAGAGGGGAGAGTGTTGTCTACGTACCCTCGTAGACCGACAACGGAAGCGTTGACACAACGTAGAGGAAGTAGTCGTACGTCTTCCCAATCCGACCGATCCAAGTACCAAACGTACGACACCTCCGAGTTCTGCACACGTTCAACTAGGTGACGTCCCTCGAGCTTCGATCCAGCAAAACGTTGAGGGAGAGTTTCGTCAGCACGACGGTGTGATGATGGTGATGATGTTCTACCGACGTAGGGCTTCGCCTAAGCACCGCTACGATATGACCGAGGTGGAATATGGTGGAAGGGGCACCGCACACGGCTAAGGAACGATCACGAGGATCAACTTGTGTGTCACACCCCGGCCCCCCGCCCCCCGCGCCCCACCGCCCTGGGCCCGGCGCCGCCGCCCCAGGCCGCCCCGCCCCCCCTCCATCGGCCACCTCCTCCACCGGCCCAGGTGAGCTCTACCTCTCCTCTGTTTTTCCTTTTTTTCTTCTTCTGTTATTTTAGTTTTAGGTTTATGTTTAGTTTAGATTTAGTTTCAGTTTTAGTTTTAGGTTTAATTTTAGGTTTAGGTTTAGTCTTAGTTTAGTTTTAGGTTTAGATTTAGTTTTTTCCTTTTTTCTGTTTTTTAGTTTTAGGTTTATGTTTAGATTAGATTTAGGTTTAGTTTTAGGTTTAGTTCAGTTTTAGGAAAGAAAAAGAAGAAGAAGAAAAAAACAGGAGAGGAGGAGAAGAAGAAGAGGAAAAAGGAAAGGAGGAAGAAGAAGAGGAGGAGGAGAAGAAAAAAGAAGAAGAGGAAGAAGAAGAAGAAAAAAATAGGAGAGGAGGAGAAGAAAAAAGAAGAAGAGGAAGAAGAAGAAAAACACAGGAGAGGAGGAGAAGAAGAAGAGGAAAAAGGAAAGGAGGAGGAAGAAGAAGAAGAAGGAAAAAAAGGAAGAAAAGGAAGAAAAGGAAGAAGAGGAAGAAGAAGAAAAGGAAAAAAGACCCCGACCCGGCACCCCGACACGACACCCCGACCCCGAGACCCCGACCCCGACACCCCGAGCCCGACCCCGACCCCGACACCCTGACCCCGACACCCCGACCCCGACGCCTGACCCGACACCCTGACCCCGACACCACACCCCGACCCCGAAACAACACCCCGACACCAGACACGGCACTACCCCGACATCGACACGACACCCCGACCCCGAAACAGCACCCCGACCCCGACACGGCACCCCGACACCGACAGGACACCCCAACCACCGACACCTCCCGAAAAGGTGTTCTTTGGCCTTCCAGAGGCCGACGGGGTCATATATTTGTGAATTATTAGTTAGGTCATATATTTTTCTATTTTGTTATGAAAAACATCATATATAATTGCGTTGATCGTGTAGTTTTAAATGTGCAGTTGTTTCATCGCTGCGAGGTTTGGTGTTCGACGACCTCGCCGTGTGTTTGACGAGCTCTGCCCCTTCCTTCGTGGGTGAGCACAAATGACATGTCCTCCTCCCCCATTAATTATTTGATCTATTCCGATGAAACTTGATAGCTAGCTATATATGTGTCTTGAATCATTAGTATGCGTAACCAATATGTCTCTCCCGTTCGAAAGCGTCATAGTTATAAATATGCATGCATTTGCATATTTATAACCTTGATTCTTTCGAATTGTCCAACGCTATCCATGGACAGCCCGAGTATGTGTAGATTGGGTTCGTTTTCCCATATGCTTTGCTCCGGATCCGACGCATATATTTCGTCAGTGCCTCCCCTGTTGTTCTCCGGGTACACATCCTCTCTGTTTATTGCAGAGACGTGTATCAGGAGAACAGCGGGGAGGTGCTGCCAAAATTTTGCGTCGGATCCGGAGCATAGCATGGGAAAATGAACCCAATCTACACATACACGGGTGGGATTAGGACCTATCATTACCTATTAGAGTGTAGGTTGCATGGACGTAATAAAATTGACAAAGTAGATCAACTAATGAATATATACATGGTGAATTACATATATAATTGTTGTGTGTCCAGTAGCTCTGAAAGTCAAGATGAGTGACCGTGCTTGGATGTATACCGGTCACACTGGTCAGAACAAATGGAGCGCTGAATGGTTCACAAAAACTAAGGGGTTTGTGCAAGCCGCATTTGCAAATGGCCAAAAGAAAACCTGGTGCCCCTGTTTCCGGTGCAGCAATTGGGAAAAGAAGACAGAGGCTGAAATGGGCAAACACCTGCAGAAGAGTGGTTTTATGCCCGATTATACGGTGTGGACATTTCATGGTGAGTCTGCCCAACGTGACCGAGCTGAGGTGGATCGTCATCCCACCGACAAGCATGGTACCGGGATGGAAAACATGGTGCAAGGCTATGATGATGCTCGGGATTCGGATGAGGAGATGGAGGAATCTGCAAAGGCCTTCAATGAAATGTTGGAGTCTTCGAAACGTCCGCTCCACGAGCACACTGAGCTTTGTCAATTGGATGCCATCTCACAAGTAATGGCTCTGAAGGCTCAGTTCAACTTGGGCAGAGAATGCTATGACGCAATTATGACAGTATTTGGACGCTTTCTACCCAAAGGCCATGTAATGCCTGCAAACCTGTACCAGTCGGACAAAATCCTCCGTGCACTGAAGATGCCCTATGAGAAGATACATGCCTGTGAGAAAGGATGTGCCTTATTTAGGCTTGACTATGCGGACTTGAACTATTGTCCCATTTGCAAGTCTTCCAGGTATATTGTGGTAGACAACGGTATGGGTGAGAAGACACATACCAAAATCCCCGTTAGTGTTCTTCGGTATATGCCAATCGTACCAAGACTTCAACGTCTTTTCATGGTCGAAGAGACGGCCAGACAGATGACATGGCACAAAACAGGCAAAAGAACCGAACTAGAAGCAGATGGGAATCTGATGATGGTACACACATCGGATGGTGTTGCGTGGAAAAAGTTTGATGAATTGCATGCTGACAAAGCGGCAGATCCGAGGCATCCTCGAGTCGGCATCAGCACGGATGGGTTCAGTGTGTTTGGTATGACGGCAGCCCAATACAGTTGTTGGCCCGTATTTGTCTTTCCACTCAATCTCCCCCCGGACAGATTATGCAAAGAAAGAACATTTTCCCGACGTTGATAATTCCAGGACCCAACTATCCGGGCAAAAATATGAATGTGTACATGCAGCCGCTTAAGGACGAATTGCAAGAAGCCTGGGATAATGGGTTCAAGACATACGACGCCTTTAGCAAACGGAACTTCATAATGCGTGTCTGGTACATGTACTCGACGCATGACTTGCCGGCGTATGCGCTATTCGTTGGCTGGTGTGTGCATGGAAGGTTCCCGTGCCCCACATGCAAGGGAGCTCTTGAGTTTCGTTGGCTTCAAGCCGGTCGCAAGTTTTCTTGCTTCGACATGCATAGACAGTTCCTGGATCCTCGCCATAAGTTCAGGAAAGACAAGAAGAACTTCATCAGGGGTAGAGTTGTCAAAAACTCTGCACCACCTGCATTGACAGGCCAACAGACCCTGGATCAGTTAAACGCTCTCGAGCCAGATCCACAACGTCCAGGGTACTTCAAGGGGTATAATACTAAGCACGCGTGGACTCACAAAACATGCATATGGGATCTGCCTTACTTGAAAGACCTCCTTTGCCCACACAACATCGACGTGATGCACACTGAGAAGAATATCGCCGAGGCACTTTTTGGTACATTGTTCGGCATAGATGGGAAGTCAAAGGATAATACTAAGGCTAGAGTCGATCTGGAGGCGCTATGTGATAGGCCGTTACAAAACATGAAAGAACCGAAAGGAAAGCAGAACTGGACGAAGCCAAAGGCATGGTTCAATCTTGGAAGGCCAGCTATGAGGAAAATTCTCTTATGGGTGCAACAGCAGTTGATGTTCCCCGATGGGTATGCAGCGAATCTAAAGAGGGGAGCGAATCTTGATAAACTGAAGATATTTGGTCTGAAGAGTCATGATTGGCACATATGGATTGAGCGGGTAATGCCGGTGATGTTGCGTGGCTTCATCCCTGAGGATGAATGGCTAGTACTGGCAGAACTCAGCTATTTCTTCCGTGTTCTTTGTGCAAAAGAACTATCGCCTGGCGTGCTAGAAGAAATGGAAGAGTTGGCGCCGGAGTTAATCTGCAAGTTAGAGAAGATCTTTCCACCGGGCTTCTTTAATCCAATGCAGCATTTGATTTTGCATCTCCCGACCGAGGCAAGATTGGGGGGCCCGTGCAAAATCGTTGGTGCTACCCAACTGAGAGGATGCAGAAGACGCTTCGAGAAAAATGTAAAAATAAACGTAGAATTGAAGCATCGATGGCTGAGGCATTCATCACAGAGGAGGCGGCAAACTTCGTAACAGCGCACTACGAAGCCAAAAATCGTCATTTGCATAATCCGAAGCCTCGGTACAATGCTGACGAGCCTAAAAAGGGTGGATCCAACCTCAGCCTATTCAAAGGGAATCTCGCACCAGCTAGTGTTTCACATCCAGTATCTTTGGATAACGAAGAATGGCAGACCATTTCGTTGTATATCTTCAACAACCTGATAGAAGTGCGGCTGTACATTGAGTAAGTTCTCGGTACATTGTTTCGCAACTTCTATTTCCTTTGAACTACTCTTATTCCTGGATATGTCATACAGTCGATACGTCACCATATTTTCGTATGGAGCGGAGATCCAAAAGGATTCCATCGAAGAGTATGAGCTTCTCGCAAAGCAAGGAGGTGGCTATCCCGGTTTCATCTCTTGGTTCAAACAAACGGTAATTTCTATTAGACAATTTCATTTCATTCGCTAATTTGTGCATAATGCAACAATCCTTTCATATTAAACTTGTAGGCTAATTCAGAGTCTATGGACGCCGAATTGAGACAAGTCGCTAATGGTTTTGACTATAAGGTCCGTTCATTTGACAAGTACGACATCAACGGGTATCGCTTTCGTACCTATGGCAAAGAGCTATCTATGGTCGACCGAAAGTCTACAAATTGTTGTCTATCTGCTATCGGCGAAGGAGGTACCGAGTATTATGGGAGAGTTGAAGCAATTTATGAACTTCTGTTCTATGGTGAAAACCCACCGAATGTTGTAGTCTTCAAATGTTATTGGTTTCAGCCGAAGGAGACTAGAAGGACTCATGAACATATAGGGCTAGTTGAAATCAACCAAAGCACTCATTTAGATGTTCCTGATGTCTATATTATGGCTCAACAGGCGACCCAAGTATTCTATCTACCGTGGGCCTGCCAAACTAATCCAAATCTGAAAGGTTGGGATGTCGTTTATGAAGTGCCGCCACGTGCTAGACTTTCTCCCCCAAAGGAAGAGGATTATGAACCTCACATTAACCCAGACACATATGAAGGAGAATTCTTCCAAGAGACACGTCTTTCCAAAAAGCGTTTCAAGAACCACTATACTTCACCCCAAAACATTGAAGTAGACAACGACAATGAATCCGACATCACCCCAGAGGAGGAACAAGAAGAGCCAGAACAAGAAGAGGTTACTGCTGCGGATGACCTGTCAATGCTTGACCGATTACGTCAAGGTGGCCTTGCACATGTTGATGCCAATGAACCCTATGAGCCCATCATTGATTATAGTGATGATGATGATTATGCATTTATTGATGATACTGATCGAGATTATTAGTAGTGTTAGGTATTCAATTTTTTTATGTTGTACTTGATGATGATACACTTAAGTGATATACATATTATTATTCATGTCGGTACTTTTTTTATGTTGTACTAATTTCGTTTATTCTTTGTCATGGCAGGTGTTGAAAGATGGTGGGCGCTGGTCGGGAGCGCGCCGAGGCCCCTTCTTCGTCGGCGTGTGGTGCGAGGTCTTCCATTCCACACGCACCTCTCCGCCGAGCATTGCTGGACAATATGGCAACACCGCCGGGCCCTTCTTCGTCGACCGCGGTGCCCAGCAGGGGACGAGGTAAGAAGAAGAGAGGAGCTGGAGCACGTGGTCGCGGGAGAGGACGTACGGTGACTGCTAGGGCGCCTTCCTCGCTGCCACCAACAGCTGTTTCACCCGAGCACGTGACTGCTAGGGTGGACTCGTCTGAGGAGGAGGCTGCACGGACTCTGGTCCATGAGCCTCCGGTCCACGAGTCTTCGGCCCACGAGCCTCGGGGAGACGGGCCTTCGGCCCACGAGACTTGGGCCCACGAGACCCCGGAGGAGCACACGTCTGGATGGGGTACCTGACCGGGTCAGCCTGAGCATGGCGGGGAGCCGACTGGCCATGCTGATGATGGCGGGGAGCCGACTGATGAGGAGGGGGAGGAGGGGGGCAACGTCTACCAGCGTGGTGCTACACGGCTCCCGTCCGTGCCGGTGACCCGCGAGCAGAGGTGGTTGATTTTCCCTGATGGGGAGAGGTACGTAAGTGCATTTAATATTTTTGTACCTTCTGCATTCACGTTTCTTCAAATAACTAATGCGTTGGCCTTATCATGCTGCAGGGGTTGGGACCACCATCATAGTGTCCGCCGGCCCAACTCCGTCCTTGGAGTTCTTTGCCGGCAAAACTTCCCGGGGTTTGTCACGTTGCCTGGTGAGGGTCGGCTTCCAGAGCTTGGATTGAGCTGGGAGCACTACGTGGCTTCCCCGGCCCCGCCGGATGAGATTATCGACGGTGTCGTGTGCGACACGAGGGCAGACATGGTGATCAGAAAGTTCTGGGTAATTTCTCCTTTACACATTTAAAAATCTTGAACTAGCTAGTTATTAATTGTACTAATCAATATTGTCTCATTTGATTGCAGACATTCTACAGGTGTGAGGAGGGATACGAGGAGGACGCGGCACATGTTATCGAGAACGTCTGCAAGCGCCTACTCCAGAACTTACGGCACGAGGCTCGGGTGCAGGATGTTCGAGACTACTACGCCTTGTGTGGTATCAAGAAGACCAAGCCGGCGTGCCGCGATAAGTTCCTGAGTAAGGAGCAGTACATGAAGGTAATTCTTAAGGCCTTCTCTACTTAAGTTCCTTCATTTAGTAATTCTTAGCCGTAGCGCTCAAGTTTCTATTTGCTAACTTAGGCGCCTCCGAGATGGTGTGCGGATCGGATGGATTGTTGGGAGGTGTTGGTCGATGAGTGGTGCTCAAAACAATGGCTAGCCCTCCACAACGAGGCCAAGGACAAACGTGCCCAAATGGAAGGTGTGCCACACCATCAAGGCAGCTCCAACTTATATCAGTTCGGGCGCAACTGGGTATGTGGTTTGCTTCATGATTCATGCAATTCATTCATCATGCTAGCTTGAGCCCTTTAATTACTAATTTTCATTTTTTCTCTCTTTCAGGCACGCTACAATAAGGCGGATAAGGTGCCAGAGGTGTACGACCTGTATGCCATGGCCCACACTGCCTCTTTCAAGAAAGTCAAGGCTTTCTCTCAGTCTGACCTCGATGATGCAAACAACTTCACCAACATCTCCTCCCACAACAAGCTCGTGAGATATAGAGATGAGGGGAAGGCGAGGAAAGGGGAGGACTTTAACCCGAGCCAGGGTCCCATTGATCCAGAGCTGGTGATGATATCTGGTGGCGGGAGGTCCCATGGCTCCATAGCCATTGGAGATGGACTTATCCGTTGTCCTAGCACTCTCCCGGAGATCAAGGTGCGCCAGTCGAGCTCCGCTCCTGAGATAAGGCCTCGTGAACGGCCATTGCAACTCGCCATCAAGGTTAGTGATACGTACTCAATTATCTTTCTCCATTAATTACATTGTGTGCGCTTCCATCAATGATTACAAATGGTCATGTGAGTGGTGTTGCAGGCTGCTATACGGAGTGAGAGAGATAGAATGGAGAAACTTCTGGCGGAGGCGGCGGAGAGGTAGCGGGAGTTGGAGGAGAGGACGACAAAGATGATGGAGGAGAGGACACGGAATGACATGCAGGCAAGGGCCATGTACGAGCTCCTTGTGGTAAGTTTCTTCTGCAGATTAGCCAAAACATTCATGTAGTGTTTGTCTCATTACTAACTAGTATGACTGAGTCGTCAAAACCAAATGTGCAGTCTGTGTGCGAGAAGACAGGTCAGACCGCTGCGCCGATGCCAGTGATTGCTCCTGGGACCACAGTGAGTTTTATTTGAATGGACATTACTTGCTAGTCTTAACATTTGAGTGTCATCATGCTAACAAGACATTGGAAATGATCTTTGGTGCAGCGTAACTCCAGACAAGCATCGCACGATCCTTCTCCATCTACCGACACGAGCCACCCCGCTCCTACACCTCCTGGATCTTGGTAAGTTTATCTAGTGTTTTGCTTAACACATGCATAAAGACCTAGACTTAGCTTTATTTCCTCCAATGCTTACCATAATGACCTAGACTTAGCTTCTTCTCCTCCAAAATGACTTAATAAGCTTACTGACCTCCAAAACCATCCATTTTACCTAAGTTAGCTCTAAAACGATCTGTACTTAGCTTACTTATGTCAAAAATTGCATAATTAGCTTAGTTAGCTCATAGACGATCCATTTTACCTAAGTTAGCTCTAAAATGACCCATTTTACCTAGGTTAGCTTATAAATGATCCAGTTCATCCAAGTTAGCTCAAAAATGACCCATTTTACCTAGATTAGCTCCTAAATGATCCATTTTACCTACGTTAGCTTTAAAATGACCCATTTCACCTAGATTAACTCCAAAATGACCCATCTTACCTAGGTTATCTCATAAACGATCCATTTCAACTAATTTAGCTCATAAATGATCCATTTCACCAAGTTAGCTAAAAAATGATCCATTTCACCTAAATTAGCTCTTAAATGATCCATTTCACCTAAGTTAGCTCAAAAAGATCCATTTCAACTAAATTAGCTCATGAATGATCCATTTCACCTAAGTTATCTCAAAAACGATCCATTTCAACTAAGTTAGCTCATAAATGATCCATTTCACCTAAGTTAGCTAAAAACGATCCATTTCACCTTAGTTACCTCAAAAACGATCCATTTGACCTTAGTTAGCTCATAAACGACCCATTTCAACTAAGTTAGCTCATAAATGATCCATTTCACCTTAGCTAGCTCATAAACGACCCATTTCAACTTAGTTAGCTCATATATGATCCATTTCACGTAAGTTAGCTCATAAATGACATACTCTTCTTGTTCTAGTCTTCTTCTTGTTCTACTCTTCTTGTTCTAGTCTTCTTCTTGTTCTACTCTTCTTGTTCTAACTTTCTTATTTTTCATTTTGCAGATTTCATTCACTTGACGAAAGCTTGCATAGATGGAGTGCTCCTTATCCCTTTCTTTGTTTCTTTTGTATCGTTTAACTATGCATGTATCGTTGGATGAAACTATTGTAATATATATGGTTGGATGCCTCTATGTTGAACTTGTTATGTATGATGGAACTATGCATGTAATATATATGGTTGGATGATGAAGTTATGTGTTGGATATCTTATATGTTTGCTCTGTAATGGCCTTTTGAAATATATCTATATATGTCATATATATTTGTGATGAAAATTGTTGGATTTAATAAAAAACAGATAAAAGAGCCAACATGGCAGGCTCTTTGCCGTCTGCCACCGACGGCAACGGGCTCTTTGCCGTCTGCCGCGGACGGCAAAGAAGACATGTGGCATCCAGCTGTGCTTCCTGGGAGCTGACCCATTTGGTCAGTTTGCCTACAGTGGCAGACGGCAAAGACTTTGCCATCAGTGGCGGACGGCAAGAGAACCTGCCATGTAGTGACGTGTAGATGACATCATACGGCGGACGGCAAAGACACTAGAAATTTTGCCGTCAGCGGCGGACGGCAAAGGCCTGCCGTTAGCCACTTAACGCACTGACAGCGCAATTATTGCCATCCGCTCTCTTTGCCGTCCGCCGCAGACGGCAAAGGTCCTTTGCCATCAGCCGCCAGGAAGCAGACGGCAAAGTAGCTGTTTACGGTAGCCTACTTTGCCGGAGCCTTTTTCCATCCGCCGTTCATGCCTTTGCCGTCCGCCGTGGCAGACGGCAAAATAGCTGATTCCTGTAGTGTCATGGGGTGCCCCCTTGCCTCAGTATATAAAGGAGGGAGAGGGGGAGGTGCGGCCGGCCCTATGGGTGCGCCTGGAGGAGTCCTACTCCAACCGGGAGTAGGACCCCCCCGCCTCTTGCCTTGTTGGAAAAGGAAGGAGGAAGGGAGAAAGAGGAAAGGGGGGCGCCGCCCCCCCTTCCTTGTCCAATTCGGACTAGGGGGGAGGGGGCGCGCAGCCTGCCCTGGCCGGCCCTTCTCTTCTCCCTTATGGCCCATGTAGGCCGGAACGTTTCCGATATCCAAATATAGGCTTCCAATATATCAATCTTTATGTCTCAACCATTTCGAGACTCCTCGTCATGTCCGGGATCATATCCGGGACTCCGAACAACCTTCGGTACATCAAAACACAAAAACCCTAATTACGATCGTCACCGAACTTTAAGCGTGCGGACCCTATGGGTTCAAGAACTATGTAGACATGACCGAGACATGTCTCCGGTCAATAACCAATAGCGGAACCTGGATGCTCATATTGGCTCCTACATATTCTACGAAGATCTTGATCGGTCAGACCGCATAACAACATACGTTGTTCCCTTTGTCATCCGTATGTTACTTGCCCGAGATTCGATCGTCGGTATCTCAATACCTAGTTCAATCTCGTTACCGGCAAGTCTCTTTACTCGTTCCGTAATACATCATCCCGCAACTAACTTATTAGTTGCAATGCTTGCAAGGCTTGAGTGATGTGCATTACCGAGAGGGCCCAGAGATACCTCTCCGACAATCGGAGTGACAAATCCTAATCTCGAAATACGCCAACCCAACAAGTACCTTTGGAGACACCTGTAGATCACCTTTATAATCACCCAGTTACGTTGTGACGTTTGGTAGCACACAAAGTGTTCCTCCGGTAAACGGGAGTTGCATAATCTCATAGTCATAGGGACATGTATAAGTTATGAAGAAAGCAATAGCAACAAACTAAACGATCAAGTGCTAAGCTAACGGAATGGGTCAAGTCAATCACATCATTCTCCTAATGATGTGATCCCGTTAATCAAATGACAACTCATGTCTATGGTTAGGAAACATAACCATCTTTGATCAACGAGCTAGTCAAGTAGAGGCATACTAGTGACACTTTGTTTTTGTCTAAGTATTCACACATGTATTATGTTTCTGGTTAATACAATTCTAGCATGAATAATAAAAATTTATCATGATATAAGGAAATAAATAATAACTTTATTATTGCCTCTAGGGCATATTTCCTTCAGTCTCCCACTTGCACTAGAGTCAATAATCTAGTTCACATCGCCATGTGATTTAATACCAATAGTTCACATCACCATGTGATTAACACCCATAGTTCACATCGACATGTGACCAACACCCAAAGGGTTACTAGAGTCAATAATCTAGTTCACATCGCTATGTGATTAACACCCAAAGAGTACTAAGGTGTGATCACGTTTTGCTTGTGAGAGAAGTTTAGTCAACGGGTCTGCCACATTCAGATCCGTACGTATTTTGCAAATCTCTATGTCAGCAAAGCTCTGCACGGAGCTACTCTAGCTAAATGCTCCCACTTTCAATATGTATCTAGATTGAGACTTAGAGTCATCTGGATCAGTGTCAAAACTTGCATCGACGTAACCCTTTACGACGAACCTTCTGTCACCTCCATAATCGAGAAACATATCCTTATTCCACTAAGGATAATTTTGACCAATGTCCAATGATCTACTCCAAGATCACTATTGTACTCCCTTGCAAAACTCGGGGTAGGGTATACAATAGGTCTGGTACACAACATGGCATACTTTATAGAACCTATGGCTGAGGCATAGGGAATGACCTTCATTCTCTCTCTATTTTCTGCCGTGGTCAGGTTTTGAGTCTTACTCAGTTTCACACCTCGTAACACAGGCAAGAACTATTTCTTGGACTGTTCCATTTTGAACTACTTCGAAATCTTGTCAAGGTATGTACTCATTGAAAAGCTTATTAAGCGTCTTGATCTATCTCTATAGATCTTGATGCTCAATATGTAAGCAGCTTCACCGAGGTCTTTCTTTGAAAAACTCCTTTCAAACACTCCTTTATGCTTTGCAGAATAATTCTACATTATCTCCGATCAACAATATGTCATTCACATATACCTATCAGAAATACTGTAGTGCTCCCACTCACTTTCTTGTAAATACAGACTTCACCGCAAGTCTGTATAAACCTATATGCTTTGATCAACCTATCAAAGCGTATATTCCAACTCCGAGATGCTTGCACCAGTCCATAGATGGATCGCTGGAACTTGCATATTTTGTTATCACCTTTAGGATTGACAAAACTTTCTTGTTGCATCATATACAACTCTTCTTTAATAAGTTCATTAAGGAATGTAGTTTTGTTTATCCATTTGTCAGATTTCATAAAATGTGGCAATTGCTAACATGATTCGGACAGACTTAAGCATAGATACGAGTGAGAAACTCTCATCGTAGTCAACACCTTGAACTTGTCAAAAACCTTTTTGCGACAATTCTAGCTTTGTAGATAGTAACACTACTATCAGCGTCCGTCTTCCTCTTGAAGATCCATTTAATCTCAATGGCTCGCTGATCTTTGGGCAAGTCAATCAAAGTCCATACTTTGTTCTTATACATGGATCTCATCTCAGATTTCATGGCCTCAAGCCATTTCGCGGAATCTGGGCTCATCATCGCTTCCTCATAGTTCGTAGGCTCGTCATGGTCAAGTAACATGACCTCTAGAATAGGATTACCGTACCACTCTGGTGCGGATATCACTCTGGTTTACCTACGAGGTTCGGTAGTAACTTGATCTGAAGTTACATGATCATCATCATTAGCTTCCTCACAAATTGGTGTAGTAGTCACAGGAACAGATTTCTCTGATGAACTACTTTCCAATAAGGGAGCAGGTACAGTTACCTCATCAAGTTCTACTTTCCTCCCACTCACTTGTTTCGAGAGAAACTCCTTCTCTAGAAAGGATCTATTCTCAGCAACGAATATCTTGCCTTCAGATCTATGATAGAAGGTGTACCCAACATTTTCTTTTGGGTATCCTATGAAGACGCACTTCTCCAATTTGGGTTTGAGATTATCAGGTTGAAACTTTTTCACATAAGCATTGCAACCTCAAACTTTAAGAAACGACAGCTTAGGTTTCTTGCCAAACCATAGTTCATACGGTGTCGTCTCAACAGATTCATATGGTGCCCTATTTAATGTGAATGTAGCTGTCTCTAATGCATAACCCCAAAACGATAGCGGTAAATCAGTAAGAGACGTCATAGATCGCACGATATCTAATAAAGCACGGTTACGACGTTCGTACACACCATTGCACTGTGGTGTTCCAGGTGGCGTGAGTAGTGAAACTATTTCACATTGTTTTAACTGAAGGCCAAACTCGTAACTCAAATATTTTAGTTCTGCGATCATATCGTAGAAACTTTTATTTTTGTTACGATGATTCTCCACTTCACTCTAAAATTCTTTGAACTTTTCAAATGTTTCAGACTTGTGTTTCATCAAGTAGATATACTCATATCTGCTCAAATCATCTGTGAAGATCAGAAAATAATGATACCTGCCGCGAGCTTCAATATTCATGGACCACATACATCAGTATGCATGATTTCCAACAAATCTGTTGCTTGCTGCATTGTTCCGGAGAACGGAGTCTTAGTCATCTTTCCCATGAGGCATGGTTCGCAAGCATCAACTGATTCATAATCAAGTGATTCCAAAAGTCCATCAGTATGGAGTTTCTTCATGCGCTTTACACCAATATGACCTAAACGGTAGTGCCACAAATAAGTTGCACTATCATTATTAACTTTGCATCTTTTGGTTTCAATATTATGAAAATGTGTATCACCACGATTGAGATCCAACAAACCATTTTCATTGGGTGTATGACCATAGAAGGTTTTATTCATCTAAACAGAACAACAATTATTCTCTAACTTACATGAATAACTGTATTGCAATAAACATGATCCAATCATATTCATGCTCAACGCAAACACTAAATAACATTTATTTTAGGTTTAACACTAATCCCAAAAGTATAGGGAGTGTGCGATGATGATCATATCAATCTTGGAACCATTTCCAATACACATCGTCACTTCACCCTTAACTAGTCTCTGTTCATTCTGCAACTCCCATTTCGAGTTACTATTCTTAGCAACTGAACTAGTATCAAATACTGAGGGGTTGCTATAAACACTAGTAAAGTACACATCAATAACATTTATATCAAATATACCTTTCTTCACTTTGCCATCCTTCTTATCCGCCAAATACTTGGGACAGTTCCGCTTCCAGTGACCAGTCCATTTGCAGTAGAAGCACTTAGTCTCAGGCTTAGGACCAGACTTGGGCTTCTTCACTTGAGCAGCAACTTGCTTGCCGTTCTTCTTGAAGTTCCCCTTCTTCCCTTTGCCCTTTTCTTGAAACTAGTGGTCTTTTCTACCATCAACACTTGATATTTTTCTTGATTTCTACCTTCGTCGATTTCAACATCACGAAGAGCTTGGGAATCGTTTCTGTTATCCCTTGCATATTATAGTTCATCACGAAGTTCTACTAACTTGGTGATGGTGACTAGAGAATTCTGTCAATCACTATTTTATCTGGAAGATTAACTCCCACTTGATTCAAGTGATTGTAATACCCAGACAATCTGAGCACATGCTCACTGCTTGAGCTATTCTCCTCCATCTTTTTAGCTATAGAACTTGTTGGAGACTTCATATCTCTCAATTCGGGTATTTGCTTGAAATATTAACTTCAACTCCTGGAGCATCTCGTATGGTCCATGACATTCAAAACATCTTTGAAGTCCCGATTCTAAGACGTTAAGCATGGTGCACTAAACTATCAAGTAGTCATCATATTGAGCTAGCCAAACGTTCATAACATCTGCCTCTACTCCTGCAATAGGTCTGTCACCTAGCGGTGCATCAAAGACATAATTCTTCTCTGTAGCAATGAGGATAATCCTCAGATCATGGATCCAATCCGCATCATTGCTACTAACATTTTTCAACATAATTTTTCTCTAGGAACACAATAAACTGGAAGCAACATCGCGAGCTATTGATCTACAACATAGATATGCTAATACTACCAGGACTAAGTTCATGATAAATTAAAGTTCAATTAATCATATTACTTAAGAACTCCCACTTAGACAGACATCCCTCTAATCTTCTAAGTGATCACGTGATCCATATCAACTAAACCTTGTCCGATCATCACGTGAGATGGAGTAGTTTCAATGGTGAACATAACTATGTTGATCATATCTAATATATGATTCACGCTCGACCTTTCGGTCTCCATGTTCCGAGGCCATATCTGTTATATGCTAGGCTCGTCAAGTTTAACCTGAGTATTCCGCGTGTGCAACTGTTTTGCACCCGTTGTATTTGAACATAGAGCCTATCACACCCGATCATCACGTGGTGTCTCAGCACGAAGAACTTTCGCAACGGTGCATACTCAGGGAGAACACTTATACTTTGATAATTTTTGTGAGGGATCATCTTATAATGCTACCGTCAATCAAAGCAAGATAAGATGCATAAAAGATAAACATCACATGCAATCAATATAAGTGATATGATATGGCCATCATCATCTTGTGCTTGTGATCTCCATCTCCGAAGCACCTTCATGATCACCATCGTCACCGGTGCGACACCTTGATCACCATCGTAGCATCGTTGTCGTCTCGCCAATCTTATGCTTCCACGACTATCGCTACCGCTTAGTGATAAAGTAAAGCATTACAACGCAATTGCATTGCATACAATAAAGCGACAACCATATGGCTCCTGCCAGTTGCCGATAACTCGGTTACAAAACATGATCATCTCATACAATAAAATTTAGCATCATGTCTTGACCATATCACATCACAACATGCCCTTTAAAAACAAGTTAGACGTCCTCTACTTTGTTGTTGCAAGTTTTACGTGGCTGCTACGGGCTTAGCAAGAACCGTTCTTACCTATGCATCAAAACCACAATGATAGTTTGTCAAGTTGGTGCTGTTTTAACCTTCGCAAGGACCGGGCGTAGCCACACTTGGTTCAACTACAGTTGGAGAAATTGACACCCGCCAGCCACCTGTGTGCAAAGCACGTCGGTAGAACCAGTCTCGCGTAAGCGTACGCGTAATGTCGGTCCGGGCCGCTTCATCCAACAATACCGCCGAACCAAAGTATGACATGCTGGTAAGTAGTATGACTTATATCGCCCACAACTCACTTGTGTTCTACTCGTGCACACCATCAACGCATAAAACCTAGGCTCAGATGCCACTGTTGGGGAACATAGTAATTTTAAAAAAAATCCTATGCACACGCAAGATCATGGTGATGCATAGCAACGAGAGGAGAGAGTGTTGTCTACGTACCCTCGTAGACCGGCAATGGAAGCATTGACACAACGTAGAGGAAGTAGTCGTACGTCTTCCCGATCCGACCGATCCAAGTATCGAACGTACGGCACTTCCGAGTTCTGCACACGTTCAACTCGGTGACGTCCCTCGAGCTCCGATCCAGCAAAACGTTGAGGGAGAGTTTCGTCAGCACGATGGCGTGATGACGTTGATGATGTTCTACCGACGCAGGGCTTCGCCTAAGAACCGCTACGATATGACCGAGGTGGATTATGGTGGAAGCGGGCAACGCACACGGCTAAGGAACGATCACGAGGATCAACTTGTGTGTCATGGGGTGCCCCCTTGGCTCAGTATATAAAGGAGGGAGAGGGGGAGGTGCGGCCGGCCCTATGGGTGCGCCTGGAGGAGTCCTACTCCAACCGGGAGTAGGACTCCCCCCTCTTGCCTTGATGGAAAAGGAAGGAGGAAGGGAGAAAGAGGAAAGGGGGCCCCTTCCTTGTCCTATTCGGACTAGGGGGAGGGGGCGCGCGGCCTGCCCTGGCCGGCCCTTCTCTTCTAACTTATGGCCCATGTAGGCCCAAAAACCCCCGGGGGGGGGGGGTTCCGGTAACCCCCCGATACTCCGGTAAAATCCCGATTTCACCCGAAACATTTCCGATATCCAAATATAGGCTTCGAATATGTCAATCTTTATGTCTCGACCATTTCGAGACTCCTCATCATGTCCGTGATCATATCCGGGACTCCGAACAACATTCGGTACATCAAAACACAAAAACCCTAATTACGATCGTCACCGAACTTTAAGCGTGCGGACCCTACGGGTTCAAGAACTATGTAGACATGACCGAGACATGTCTCCGGTCAATAACCAATAGCGGAACTTGGATGCTCATATTGGCTCCTACATATTCTACGAAGATCTTTATCGGTCAGACCGCATAACAACATATGTTGTTCCCTTTGTCATCTGTATGTTACTTGCCCGAGATTCGATCGTCGGTATCTCAATACCTAGTTCAATCTCGTTACCGGCAAGTCTCTTTACTTGTTCCGTAATACATCATCCCGCAACTAACTTATTAGTTGCAATGCTTGCAAGGCTTGAGTGATGTGCATTACCGAGAGGGCCCAGAGATACCTCTCCGACAATCGGAGTGACAAATCCTAATCTCGAAATACGCCAACCCAACAAGTACCTTTGGAGACACCTGTAGAGCACCTTTATAATCACCCAGTTACGTTGTGACGTTTGGTAGCACACAAAGTGTTCCTCCGGTAAACGGGAGTTGCATAATCTCATAGTCATAGGAACATGTATTAGTTATGAAGAAAGCAATAGCAACAAATTAAACGATCAAGTGCTAAGCTAATGGAATGGGTCAAGTCAATCATATCATTCTCCTAATGATGTGATCCCGTTAATCAAATGACAACTCATGTCTATGGTTAGGAAACATAACCATCTTTGATCAACGAGCTAGTCAAGTAGAGGCATACTAGTGACACTTTGTTTTTGTCTAAGTATTCACACATGTATTATGTTTCTGGTTAATACAATTCTAGCATGAATAATAAAAATTTATCATGATATAAGGAAATAAATAATAACTTTATTATTGCCTCTAGGGCATATTTCCTTCATGTATTGTATCGTTGCCATCGAGGATAACAAGATGGGGTTTATTTCATATTGCATGAATTTATCTCTCTACATCATGTCATCTTCCTTTAGGCGTTACTCTGTTTTTAACTTAATACTCTAGATGCGTGCTGGATAGCGGTCGATGAGTGGAGTAATAGTAGTAGATGCAGAATCGTTTCGATCTACTTGTCACGGACGTGATGCCTATATACATGATCATGCCTAGATATTCTCATAACTATGCTCAATTCTGTCAATTGCTCAATAGTAATTTGTTCACCCACCGTAGAATACGTATGCTCTTGAGAGAAGCCACTAGTGGAACCTATGGCCCCCGGGTCTATTCTCATCATATCAATCTCCATCACTTTTAATCTTGCTTTGCTTTTTTACTTTGGCTTTACTTTTTACTTTGCATCTTTATACCAAAAATACCAAAAATATTATATCTATCAGATCTCACTCTCGTAAGTGACCGTGAATGGATTGACAACCCCTAATCGCGTTGGTTGTGAGTAGTTATCGCTTTGTGCAGGTACGAGGGACTTGAGCGTGGCCTCCTACTGGATTGATACCTTGGTTCTCAAAAACTAAGGGAAATACTTGCGCTACTCTGCTGCATCATCCCTTCCTCTTCGGGGAAAACCAACGCAAGCTCAAGACGTAGCACTACACGATATAGGTGAATGGGGAATTCAACAGGGAATGTTTTCCCGGTTCCGGACCAGTGTCAGACAGATGAATGGAGGGGGAATGTTCCATGTTCAGCTAGTTAGAGGCATATGACAGGTAAACAGACCGCGTATTTGTATTCATCTCGTCCTTCTAAGCTACTTTCATGTATAAAACTTTTTCATTAGACTTATGGTTAATTTCGTATGATTTTCAAAGATTTAAACAATATAATGAAATTATTAATAATTCAAAAATAAATGCTAAAACGCTAGATGCACCCAGCACAATGTACACAAAAAAGTGTACCAAGTGGATGACATGTGGGTCAAGGGGGTGCTGACTCAGCAGTCAACGGTCAAACTATTGACCGTTGACTAGACAAAACTGGGCACTGGGGCCCAAGTGTCATAGGGACACACTTTATCAGAGTTTTATTTTTAAACCGGGGTTATCTCGGCGGGGCCTATTTGTCATTGACTCAGGATTGATTAACTAGACAAATATGTTAATTAGGACATGGGGCCACCAGTCAGTGAGTATTTAAAGAGGGATTAGCACCTAATTAGTTTAACACTAATTGACAGGCGGGGCCCACTTGGCTGTAGGACAAGGCCATAGTGGGGTGGAGCGGGCAGCGGGTTACGGGCGCTAGCGGATCCAGGCGAACCCGGGCGGCGGCGGCCCTGGCGGGCGCAGCCGCCACGACCAAGGTGGCAGAGAGCCGCAGCCTGGGGGGCTGCCCGGGGCACGGCAGCTGCGGGCTGCAGGCGTGGCAGAAGCGGCGAGCGGGGGCGCGTGCGGGTGTCGGCGGGCACGTGGCAATGGAATGGTGGGCGGCGCAGGCGGCGCGAGGGGGAGCGGGACTGCACCAGCAGCAGCTTAGTGGCAGCGCAGCAAGGGGGGGGCGACGCGGGGAGGAGCTGCGGGCTTGACTGCGAGTGGCGCCGAGGGGGACGATGAGCGAGGCGCGGCGGCGGCAGTCGGCGGGGCAGCCGGCGCTGGTGGTTGCAGCCGTGCGGGGGGGGGGGAGGCAAGCAGCAACAAGCAACCGGGGGCACGGCCACGATGCAGCGGCGAGCAGCGCCGGCAGCAGAAGAGCACCGCCAGGGGAGGCGCGGGCCACGGCGGCATCGACGCAGAGAGCAACAACAACACAAGAAATGTCTACAGCGGGCGATGCAAACATCAGCAGCTAGGTGTCGGATGGCGTTGGGCACGACGGACGCACACGCTGGGTAAGGCCAGAGCATGTCCAGCGTCGCGTGGGCACGACTAGGGGCAAGCGAGGGCGTAGGGGAGCAGAGCGTCAACCATGGTGAGTGACGAGTTTCGGTCGCGGCGGCTGTTGGTGTCAAAACCGGCGGATCTCGGGTAGGTGGTCCCGAACTGTGTGTCTAGGATCGATGATAACATGAGATGGGGGGGACACAATGTTTACCCAAGTTCGGGCCCTCTCTATGGAGGTAATACCCTACGTCCTGCTTGATTGATCCTGATGAATATGAGTGTTACAAGAGTTGATCTACCACGAGATCGTAATGGCTAAACCCTAGAAGCCTAACTTATATGACTATGGTAATGAATATGTGTCCTTTCCGGACTAACCCCTCTGGTTTATATTGACATGGGTGTCAGGACCCCGATTCCATGTCACATCGATCTAGCCGGTAACACCTCATATCACATTGCGGCCTCACGCACGGTATCCCCACGGGTGTCGCCTTACCATGGCCCGAGACCATTTACGCATTTTGGCTCACATATATGATAGTGTCGCTAGCATCCATATGACAGAGAACCCGGGCCGACATGGCTAGTCGAGAACCCAAAGCGGCACAGACCTATGGAGACAGGCATACATGAATCACATCGAGCATGTCGGTCATCAGCGAGTGAATCCGGGCTGTACCATTGGGCTAACAGGACTCCACGGAACCCGGGCTATAGCAGGCTAGGCAGGACTCCGGATGTCACCGCGTGACATTTCCCTGAAGGGACAGACATAGGAACGAAGTGAATCACATGCCGACCAGTCAAGTGTCCTGAGCAGTAGTGCTGGGCTAGTAGGACTCCGGTGAACCGGGCTGTAGCGGACTACTATGGCTCGAGGAACACTAGACTACATTTGCCCATAAGAAAGGCTGCCAAGGATAAACAACTAGATTGTCGGATCCCACACATACCAAGCATTTCAATCATACACACAATATGCTCGATATGTGCAAATACAACATGGCATCACAACAAAACTCTACAACTCAAGTACTTTATTTAAAGGCTCCAGAGAGCCATACATAACATGTTCATACAGGTAGGGGTCACATGACCCGACACTCAAGTCATACAAGCATACAAGCACATGCGGAAGCAAATAGTCTGAGTACAGACACTAGAAAGAAAGAAGGCTTGTCGAAGCCTGTCTATCTACATAGGGCCCTCCATGGCCAGGATCACCACCTGGGTGGCAAGTCACTCATCGACGTCGAGATCTACATAAAACCCATCGGAGGGGGTAGTGTAGTCGTCTGAAAACAGTACTTAAACAAACATGAGTACAAAGGTACTCAGCAAGTCTTACATCAGAACCTACTATACATGCTCATTCTCAAGAAGGTGGGGAGTTATTGCAGCAAGCCAGCTTTGACTCTTGGCTAAGCTATCCTACGGGACACCACTTAGTAAAATAGTTTTCGCACACGAGTCCACTAATCACCAACACAATACACCACCGAGGATCCTCCCTCGTCATCCTACGAGAGGGCCATCCTCGGTACTCACACTTATCTTGAGTCTTTTAGTAGTATCCATTAACTTGTCTATGAACTGTATAGGCAACCAAGTAGTCCTTTAATGCGGACGCAGCTATTCGAATAGATGATGTTAACCCTGCAGGGGTGTACTTCTTCATACACGCTCTCACCACTTACTGCCGTTTACACGACATGTACTCGGCAACCTTCAAGCGGAAGCCCAACGTGAAGGAAATATGCCCTAGAGGCAATAATAAAGTTATTATTTATTTCCTTATTTCATGATAAATGTTTATTATTCATGCTAGAATTGTATTAACCGGAAACATAATACATGTGTGAATACATAGACAAAAAGAGTGTCACTAGTATGCCTCTACTTGACTAGCTCGTTAATCAAAGATGGTTATGTTTCCTAACCATGGACAAAGAGTTGTTATTTGATTAATGGGATCACATCATTAGGTGAATGATCTGATTGACATGATCCATTCCATTAGCTTAGCACCCAATCGTTTAGTATGTTGCTATTGCTTTCTTCATGACTTATACATGTTCCTATGACTATGAGATTATGCAACTCACGTTTGCCGGAGGAACACTTTGTGTGCTACCAAACGTCACAACGTAACTGGGTGATTATAAAGAAGCTCTACAGGTGTCTCCAAAGGTACATGTTGGGTTGGCGTATTTCAAGATTAGGATTTGTCACTTCGAATGTCGGAGAGGTATTCTGGGCCCTCTCGGTAATGCACATCACATAAGCCTTGCAAGCATTGCAACTAATGAGTTAGTTGCGAGATGATGTATTACAGAACGAGTAAAGAGACTTGCCGGTTACGAGATTGAACTAGGTATTGGATACCGACGATCGAATCTCGGGCAAGTAACATACCGATGACAAAGGGAACAACGTATGTTGTTATGCGGTCTGACCGATAAAGATCTTCGTAGAATATGTAGGAGCCAATATGGGCATCCAGGTCCCGCTATTGGTTATTGACCGGAGACGTGTCGGTCATGTCTACATTGTTCTCGAACCCGTAGGGTCCGCATGCTTAAGGTTTCGATGACAGTTATGTTATGAGTTTATGAGTTTTGATGTACTGAAGGAGTTCGGAGTCCCGTATGAGATCGGGGACATGACGAGGAGTCTCGAAATGGTCGAGACGTATAAAATCGATATATTGGACGACTATATTCGGACATCGGAAAGGTTCCGAGTGATCCGAGTATTTTTCGGAGTACCGGAGAGTTACGGGAATTCGCCGGGGAGTATATCCTTATTGGGCTTTAGGGGAAAGAGATAGGAGAGGTTGGGTGCCCCCCCAAGGCCTAGTCCGAATTGGACTAGGGGGAAGGGCTGCGCCCCCTCCTTCCTTCTCTCCTCTTTTCCCTTGCCTTGACTCCTACTCCTAATACATGGAAGGACTCCTAGTTGGACTAGGAAAAGGGGAATCCTACTCCCGGTGGGAGTAGGACTCCCCTAGGGTGCGCCATAGAGAGGGCCGGCCCTCCCCTCCTCCACTCCTTTATATACGGGGGCAGGGGGCACCCCATAGACACACAAGTTGATCTTCGTGATCGTTCCTTAGCCGTGTGCGGTGCCCCCCTCCACCATATTCCACCTCGGTCATATCGTTGCAGTGCTTAGGCGAAGCCCTGCGTCGGTAGAACATCATCATCGTCACCACACCGTCGTGCTGACGGAACTCGTCCCCGAAGCTTTGCTGGATCGGAGCCCGGGGAGCGTCATCGAGCTGTACGTGTGCTAAGAACTCGGAGGTGCCGGAGTAACGGTGCTTGGATCGGTCGGATCGTGAAGACGTACGACTACTTCCTCTACGTTGTGTCAACGCTTCCGTTGTCGATCTACTAGGGTACGTAGATCACACTCTCCCCTCTCGTTGCTATGCATCACCATGATCCTGCGTGTGCGTAGGAATTTTTTTGAAATTACTACGAAACCCAACAGTGGCATCCGAGCCTAGGTTTTATATGTTGATGTTATATGCACGAGTAGAACACAAGTGAGTTGTGGGCGATATAAGTTATACTGCTTACCAGCATGTCATACTTTGGTTTGGCGGTATTGTTGGACGAAGCGGCCCGGACCAACATTACGCGTACGCTTACGCGAGACCGGTTCTCCCGACGTGCTTTGCACAGAGGTGGCTTGCGGGTGACAGTTTCTCCAACTTTAGTTGAACCGAGTGGGGCTACGCCCGGTCCTTGCGAAGGTTAAAACAGCACCAACTTGACAAACTATCGTTGTGGTTTTGATGCGTAGGTGAGATTGGTTCTTGCTTAAGCCCGTAGCAGCCACGTAAAACTTACAACAACAAAGTAGAGGACGTCTAACTTGTTTTTGCAGGGCATGTTGTGATGTGATATGGTCAAGACATGATGCTAAATTTTATTGTATGAGATGATCATGTTTTGTAACCGAGTTATCGGCAACTGGCAGGAGCCATAAGGTTGTCGCTTTATTGTATGCAATGCAATCGCATTGTAATGCTTTACTTTATCACTAAACGGTAGTGATAGTCGTGGAAGCATAAAATTGGCGAGACGACAACGATGCTACGATGGAGATCAAGGTGTCGCGCCGGTGACGATGGTGATCATGACGGTGCTTCGGAGATGGAGATCACGGGCACAAGATGATGATGGCCATATCATATCACTTATATTGATTGCATGTGATGTTTATCTTTTATGCATCTTATCTTGCTTTTGATTGACGGTAGCATTATAAGATGATCTCTCACTAAATTATCAAGAAGTGTTCTCCCTGAGTATGCACCGTTGCGAAAGTTCTTCGTGCTGAGACACCACGTGATGATCGGGTGTGATAGGCTCTACGTTCAAGTACAACGGGTGCAAAACAGTTGCACACGCGGAATACTCAGGTTATACTTGACGAGCCAAGCATATACAGATATGGCCTCGGAACACGGAGACCGAAAGGTCGAGCGTGAATCATATAGTAGATATGATCAACATAGTGATGTTCACCAATAAAACTACTCCATCTCACGTGATGATCGGACATGGTTTAGTTGATTTGGATCACGTGATCACTTAGAGCATTAGAGGGATGTCTATCTAAGTGGGAGTTCTTAAGTAATATGATTAATTGAACTTTAATTTATCATGAACTTAGTCCTGGTAGTATTAGCATATCTATGTTGTAGATCAATAGCTCGCGTTGTTGCTTTCATATGTTTATTTTGATATGTTCCTAGAGAAAAATTGTGTTGAAAGATGTTAGTAGCAATGATGCGGATTGGATCCGTGATCTGAGGTTTATCCTCATTGCTGCACAGAAGAATTATGTCCTTGATGCACCGCTAGGTGACAGACCTATTGCAGGAGCAGATGCAGATGTTATGAACGTTTGGCTAGCTCAATATGATGACTACTTGATAGTTTAGTGCACCATGCTTAACGGCTTAGAATCGGGACTTCAAAGACGTTTTGAACGTCATGGACCATATGAGATGTTCCAGGAGTTGAAGTTAATATTTCAAGCAAATACCCGAGTTGAGAGATATGAAGTCTCCAACAAGTTCTATAGCTAAAAGATGGAGGAGAATAGCTCAACTAGTGAGCATGTGCTCAGATTGTCTGGGTACTACAATCGCTTGAATCAAGTGGAAGTTAATCTTCCAGATAAGATAGTGATTGACAGAATTCTCTAGTCACCATCACCAAGTTAGTAGAACTTCGTGATGAACTATAATATGCAAGGGATAACGGAAACAATTCCCAAGCTCTTCGTGATGCTGAAATCGATGAAGGTAGAAATCAAGAAAAACATCAAGTGTTGATGGTTAACAAGACCACTAGTTTAAAGAAAAGGGCAAAGGAAAGAAGGGGAACTTCAAGAAGAACAGCAAGCAAGTTGCTGCTCAAGTGAAGAAGCCCAAGTCTGGTCCTAAGCCTGAGACTAAGTGCTTCTACTCCAAAGGGACTGGTCACTGGAAGCGGAACTACCCCAAGTGATTGGCGGATAAGAAGGATGGCAAAGTGAACATAAGTATATTTGATATACATGTTATTGATGTGTACTTTACTAGTATTTATAGCAACCCCTAAGTATTTGATACTAGTTCAGTTGCTAATATTAGTAACTCGAAACGGGAGTTGCAGAATAAACAGAGACTAGTTAAGGTTGAAGTGACGATGTGTGTTGGAAGTGGTTCCAAGATTGATATGATCATCATCGCACACTCCCTATAATTTCGGGATTAGTGTTGAACCTAAATAAGTGTTATTTGGTGTTTGCGTTGAGCATGAATATGATTTGATCATGTTTATTGTAATACGGTTATTCATTTAAGTAAGAGAATAAATTGTTGTTCTGTTTACATGAATAAAACCTTATATGGTTACACACCCAATGAAAATAGTTCGTTGGATCTCGATCGTAGTGACACACATAAACATAATATTGAAACCAAAAGATGCAAAGTTAATAATGATAGTGCAAACTTATTTGTGGCACTGCCGTTTAGGTCATATTGGTGTAAAGCGCATGAAGAAACTCCATGCTGATGGGTTTTTGGAATCACTTGATTATGAATCAGTTGATGCTTGCGAACCATGCCTCATGGGCAAGATGACTAAGACTCTGTTCTTCGGAACAATGGAGCGAGCAACAGATTTGTTGGAAATCATACATACTGATGTATGTGGTCCGATAATATTGAGGCTCGCGACAGGTATCATTATTTTCTGATCTTCACAGATGATTTGAGCAGATATGAGTATATCTACTTGATGAAACATAAGTCTGAAACATTTGAAAAGTTCAAAGAATTTCAGAGTGAAGTGAAAAATCATCGTAACAAGAAAATAAAGTTTCTACGATCTGATCGTAGAGAAGAGTATTTGAGTTACGAGTTTGGTCTTCAATTAAAACAAATGTGGAATAGTTTCACAAACTCATGCCACCTGGAACACCATAGTGTAATGGTGTGTCCGAACGTCATAACCGTACTTTATTAGATATAGTGCAATCTATGATGTCTCTTACCGATCTACCACTATCATTTTGGGATTATGCATTAGAGACAGCAGCATTCACGTTAAATAGGGCACCATCAAAATCCGTTGAGACGACACCTTATGAACTGTGGTTTGGCAAGAAACCAAAGTTGTCGTTTCTTAAAGTTTGGGGTTGTGATGCTTATGTGAAAAAGTTTCATCCTGATAAGGTCAAACCCAAATCGGAAAAGTGCGTCTTCATAGGATACCCTAAAGAAAATGTTGGGTACACCTTCTATCACAGATCCGAAGGTAAAATATTCGTTGCTGAGAATGGATCCTTTCCAGAGAAGGAGTTTCTCTCGAAAGAAGTGAGTGGGAGGAAAGTAGAAAACTTGATAAGGTAATTGTACCTTCTCCCTTATTGGAAAGTAGTTCATCACAAAATCTGTTCTTGTGACTACTACACCAATTAGTGAGGAAGCTAATGATGATGATCATGTAACTTCAGATCAAGTTACTACCGAATCTCGTAGGTAAACCAGAGTGAGATCCGCACCAGAGTGGTACGGTAATCCTGTTCTGGAGGTCATGTTACTTGACCATGATGAACCTACGAACTATGAGGAAGCGATGATGAGCCCAGATTCCGCGAAATGGTTTGAGGCCATGAAATCTGAGATATGATCCATGTATGAGAACAAAGTTTGGACTTTGGTTGACTTGCCCGATGATCGGCAAGCAATTGAGAATAAATGGATCTTCAAGAGGAAGACGGACGCTGATAGTAGTGTTACTATCTACAAAGCTAGAATTGTCGCAAAAGGTTTTCGACAAAGTTCAAGGTGTTGACTACGATGAGAGCTTCTCACTCGTATCTATGCTTGAGTCTGTCCGAATCATGTTAGTAATTGCCGCATTTTATGAAATCTGGCAAATGGATAAACAAAACCGCATTCCTTAATGGATTTATTAAAGAAGAGTTGTATATGATGCAACTAGAAGGTTTTGTCAATCCGAAAGGTGCTAACAAAATGTGCAAAGCTCCAGCGATCCATCTGTGGACTGGTGCAAGCATCTCGGAGTTGGAATATACGCTTTGATGAGTTGATCAAAGCATATAGTTTTATACAGACTTGCGGTGAAGCCTGTATTTACAAGAAAGTGAGTGGGAGCACTACAGCATTTCTGATAAGTATATGTGAATGACATATTGTTGATCAGAAATAATGTAGAATTATTCTGTAAAGCATAAAGGAGTGTTTGAAAGGAGTTTTTCAAAGAAAGACTTCGGTGAAGCTGCTTGCATATTGAGCTTCAAAATCTATAGAGATAGATCAAGACGCTTGATAAGTTTTTTCAATGAGTACATACCCTGACAAGATTTTGAATTAGTTCAAAATGGAGCAGTCAAAGAAAGAGTTCTTGCCTGTATTACAAGGTGTGAAGTTGAGTAAGACTCAAAGCCCGACCACGGCAGAAGATAGAAAGAGAATGAAAGTCATTCCCTATGCCTTGGCCATAGGTTCTATAAAGTATGTCATGCTGTGTACCAGATCTATTGTATACCCTGCACTGATTTGGCAAGGGAGTACAATAGTGATCTAGGAGTAGATTACTGGACAGCGGTCAGAATTATCCTTAGTGAAATAAGGATATGTTTCTCGATTATGGACGTGACAAAAAAGGTTCGTCGTAAAGGGTTACGTCGATGCAAGTTTTTGACACTGATCCAGATGATTCTAAGTCTCAATATGGATACATATTGAAAGTGGGAGCAATTAGCTAGAGTAGCTCCGTGCAGAGCATTGTAGACATAGAATTTTGCAAAATACATACAGAACTGAATTTGGCATGCCCGTTGACTAAATTTCCCTCACAAGCAAAACATGATCGCTCTTTGGGTGTTAATCACATAGCGATGTGAACTAGATTGTTGAATCTAGTAAACCCTTTGGGTGTTAGTCACATGGAGATGTGAACCAATCACATAAATATGTGAACTATTGGTATTAATCACATAGCGATGTGAACTAGATTATTGACTCTAGTGCAAGTGGGAGACTGAAGGAAATATGCCCTAGAGGCAATAATAAAGTTATTATTTATTTCCTTATTTCATGATAAATGTTTATTATTCATGCTAGAATTGAAGTAACCGGAAACATAATACATGTGTGAATACATAGACAAACAGAGTGTCACTAGTATGCCTCTACTTGACTAGCTCATTGATCAAAGATGGTTATGTTTCCTAACCATAGACATGAGTTGTATTTGATTAACGAGATCACATCATTAGGAGAATGATGTGATTATAAAGGTGCTCTACAGGTGTCTCCGAAGGTACATGTTGGGTTGGCGTATTTCAAGATTAGGATTTGTCACTCCGAATGTCGGAGAGGTATCTCTGGGCCCTCTCGGTAATGCACATCACATAAGCCTTGCAAGCATTGCAACTAATGAGTTAGTTGAGAGATGATGTATTACAGAACGAGTAAAGAAACTTGCCGGTTACGAGATTGAACTAGGTATTGGATACCGACGATCGAATCTCGGGCAAGTAACATACCGATGACAAAGGGAACAACGTATGTTGTTATGCGGTCTGACCGATAAAGATCTTCGTAGAATATGTAGGAGCCAATATGGGCATCCAGGTCCCGCTATTGGTTATTGATCGGAGACGTGTCTCGGTCATGTCTACATTGTTCTCGAACCGTAGGGTCCGCACGCTTAAGGTTTCGATGACAGTTATATTATGAGTTTATGAGTTTTGATGTACCGAAGGAGTTCGGAGTCCCGCATGAGATCGGGGACATGACGAGGAGTCTCGAAATGGTCGAGACGTAAAAATCGATATATTGGACGACTATATTCGGACATCGGAAAGGTTCCGAGTGATCCGAGTATTTTTCGGAGTACCGGAGAGTTACGGGAATTCGCCGGGGAGTATATGGGCCTTATTGGGCTTTAGGGGAAAGAGATAGGAGAGGTTGGGCGCCCCCCCAAGGCCTAGTCCGAATTGGACTAGGGGGAAGGGCTGCGCCCCCTCCTTCCTTCTCTCCTCTTTTCCCTTGCCTTGACTCCTACTCCTAATACATGGAAGGATTCCTAGTTGGACTAGGAAAAGGGGAATCCTACTCCCGGTGGGAGTAGGACTCCCCTACGGCGCGCCATAGAGAGGGTCGGCCCTCCCCTCCTCCACTGCTTTATATACGGGGGCAGGGGGCACCCCATAGACACACAAGTTGATCTTTGTGATCGTTCCTTAGCCGTGTGCGGTGCCCCCCTCCACCATATTCCACCTCGGTCATATCGTTGCAGTGCTTAGGCGAAGCCCTGCGTCGGTAGAACATCATCATCGTCACCACACCGTCGTGCTGACGGAACTCATCCCCGAAGCTTTGCTGGATCGGAGCCCGAGGAGCGTCATCGAGCTGTACGTGTGCTAAGAACTCGGAGGTGCCGGAGTAACGGTGCTTGGATCGATCGGATCGTGAAGACGTACGACTACTTCCTCTACGTTGTGTCAATGCTTCCGTTGTCGATTTACAAGGGTACGTAGATCACACTCTCCCCTCTCGTTGCTATGCATCACCATGATCCTGCGTGTGCGTAGGAAATTTTTTGAAATTACTACGAAACCCAACACAACGAGGGTGTGGGCCACGGCCTACCTAAACACTCAAGTCTCTAGTCCAGGTTTATCGCCTATCCAGGTTCCATCCACAGGGAGTCCGGCCGAGGTTTCCACATACGGCCCCGAACAATGTGAACAGGGTCCCGAGACGCCAAATAGGCGCCCGGCATACCCGGCCACGGTGTATCTCTCGCAACATAGCCCGCCCCTAGGGTCAGCGCTACGCACGGCCGCCAACACATAACCTACAAACACCAGAAACTAATTGCAACTCCTGGATAGAGTACTAGGGTGATTAAGAAGCCGAGAGGGTCAATTAAGGATCCCCATGCATGCTAGTAGCTAATTCTTAAAATCACACATACAGATCTCAGTTCTTAGGGATGGCCTCAATGAAACAACCCACCATGTACTCCTACATGGCCTCTCATCGATACCTTTTCCAAATCATGTTCAACACATCCCTCACATTACCGACATAATCATTTCACTCTAGCCCATCACCCAGATGAACCAGACCTGACACAACTCTAAGCATAGCAGGCATAGCAAGGTAGGAAACACATACAAGGCTCAATCAACTCCTACACATGCTAGTGGGTTTCATCTAGTTACTGTGGCAATAACAAGTCATGCAGAGGATAAGGGTTCAACTACCGTAGCACACAGCAGTTTGAAACGTTGTTGTCTTAATGCAGTAAATGAGAGCAGAGGCGAGAACATGGGATTGTATTGATATGATCAACGGGGCTGCTTGCCTGATGTAGTGGTAGTAGGGTACTACCCTTCAGACGGATATTCGGGGTTATCCTCGGAGGCAGAACCTACCACGAAGGACACCCTGAACATAATCAACACATGACAATATGCAACAATATGATGCATGCTATTACATGGCAAAATGAATGTGTCTTGGCCTAATGCAAGCTAAAACAGAAAGGAATGAACCCATTTGAATCAAAGATTCAAATGTTAGTTCATTTAACATAGCCATATTAGTGCATTATCTTATTTTGCTTAAACAGCAAGGTTAACTTGTTTTGTCATGCATGAAAACATTACCAATGGATAGATTGAATTTTTCTGATCAAAATTCATATATAAATCTTTTCATTTGGAGTTACAGATTAATTTCTATGATTTTTTAAAGTTTGCAACAATTTCTGGAATTCTCTATATAAAAATAAATCCAGAAATTAGTTATTGCGTCAGTTGTGCATCAGGGTGACGTCAGTGGTCAACGGGGACGTCCAGGTCAACCTGACCAGTGGGTCCCGTGTGTCAGCAGTTATTTAAACTAACTAATATTAGTTAAAACAAATTTGGGTTAATTAGCAGAGGGGGGGCCCACTTGTCATAGACTCAGGGGAGTCAACCTGGGCCCACCCAGTCAAGGTCAACGGGTCAAACCCGCCGGCGTTAAGCCGCCGGCGAGGACAGACGCGGCGGAGGGCATCGGGATTCCTCCTTCGGCGACCAAATGGCCGGCGGAGGGCATCTACGTGCTGCTAGTGAACTCGTGCGCCGAGTGGAGCAAGCGGTGTGTGCGGGGGTGGCCGGAGATGACGCCGGCGTCGAGCCAGGCGGCGGCCGGAGTTCGGGCATGCACGGAAACGGTGTTAGGAGGCACTGCAGGGGGCACAGAGGGGTGCTACGGCCTCCTGGGGGTGCAGTGAATGTGTTGGACACGGTGGTGTGGCCGGTGGTTGGCCGGAGACATGTCGGCGACGAGCTCGGCGGTGGCGCGTGCGGTGAAGCTTCGTGCAGTTGCTACGGTGCACGAGAAAGCAAACAGAGAGGATGGGGAGGTAGCTGAGCTCATGGCGGTCACGTAGAAATGGACGGCTCCGTCGGGGACGAGCTAATGCGGTGGCGACGATGAAGAGGATCTCCGGCGATGGCGGAGTCAGGTGAGGTTGTTGCAGAGGCTGCGGGGCAAGCGAGCGCTTGGGGCTCGGCTTGCTCGAAGGAGTGGAGGGTGGCGGAGCTTCTGGACACGGTGGCTCGGCGCGGGGACGATGGAGGGCGCGACTACGGCGGCGGTGCGGCGGCAGGTGCGTCGGCCATGGTGCGGGAGAGCGAAGGAGAGAGGCAGGGGCGAGTGAGGTGTCCGCGGGGTCGGGGCGGCGACGTGGAGCCTATCCAGTGTCCAGGCGTGCGACGAGGCAAGTTGCTGGCGCCGTGGCGAGCTCGCGCTCGCCGGCGTCAGCTCTCTGCCTGCCTGGCGGGGACGAAGCAGCTGGCTGGCATAGGCCAGCACAGCGCTGGGCCGCCAGGTGGGCCGGCTGATGGGCTGCGGCCAGGTAAGTTCTCTCCCTCTCTTTTAATTTCTGTTTTTCTATTTTTCTGTAGGTTTGTGGCTTTATTGAAAATAGCTAGGCACTTCTAGAAATCCTGAAAATAATCAGAGGCTCTGTTTAGAATATTTCCAACAGCCCACACTTATCTTCAGAATTATTTGAGCATTTAAAGTATTTACTAGCATTCAAATGCCCAAATGCAAATTACATATGATTTAGTTCAATGACCTTCTGTTGACCTAGAAAATTGTGCACCAATTTTGCCAGAGGTTCTAACCCAAGACAAAGAGAGTGAACTTTTTAGAAGGGCATTTCAGGTTCATTGAAAATATTTTTAGTAAACCTTAGTTGATTCCAGAGGGGGTGCTGGGGGTTCTGTCTTTCCCAATTCAAGTTTCTGATGAAAGGTAGACATGATGCAACACTCTAATGCATGACTAGCTAGGATGTGACAACTCACCCCCACTCAAACGAATCTCGTCCCGAGAATTAGAATCCGCCAGGAAGAAGGTGGGGTACTCAAGTCGAAGACGATCCTCCCTTTCCCAAGTAGCTTCTTGCTCGGAATGGTGTGACCATTGAACCTTGAGAAACTTGATATTATGGCGTCGAGTGGTACGCTTGGCTTGATCAAGGATACGAATGGGATATTCCCAATATGAGAGGTTATCTTGTAGATCAAGCATTTCGTGGTCCACTCCACGGATAGGATCTGCGAAGCATATGCCTGAGTTGAGAAACGTGGAAGACATCGTGAACTCTAGAAAGATGCGAAGGTAGTTCCAATTGGTAGGCAACTTCTCCTCGTTTGGCAAGAATGCGAAAGGGTCCAATGTAACGAGGAGCCAACTTGCCCTTGATACCGAATCAATGGGTTCCCTTTAAAGGTGTAACCCGAAGGTAAGCCTTCTCGCCAACTTCATAAGACATAGGCTTATGCTTGCGGTCATATTGACTCTTTTGGTGAGATTGGGCCGTTTTCAATTTCTCACGAATAACGCTAACCCGCTCTTCTGCTTCCTGGATCATATCCGGGCCAAAGAGTTGTCTTTCCTCGGTTTCTGACCAGTTAACAGGCGTTCGACATTTTCGTCCATAGAGAACTTCGAAAGGAGCTTTGCCCAAGCTAGCTTGATAACTATTGTTATAAGCAAACTCCGCGAATGGAAGGCATTTCTCCCAACCCATTCCGAATGAGATGACAGAAGCTCGGAGCATATCTTCCAGAATTTGATTGACTCACTCTACTTGGCCACTTGATTGAGGATGGAAGGCGGTGCTAAAAGAGAGACGAGTTCCCATAGCATTTTGGAAACTTTCCCAAAATCAAGAGGTGAAGAGACTTTCACGGTCTGAGTTAATTTCCAATGGGACACCATGAAGAGACACTATTCGGGAGATGTATAAATCAGCTAGCTGGCTAGCGATGATACTCTCACGAACATGTAGGAAATGGGCTACTTTGGAAAGACGGTCGATCACGACGAAGATGACATTATTCCCTCTCTTGGTCCTGGGAAACCCGGTAATGAAATCCATACCGATTTTATCCCATTTCCATTCAGGAATTGCCAAAGGTTGAAGGGTGCCAGCATGCCGTTGATGCTCTGCTTTAACACGATGACAGACGTCGCAATTAGCAATGTATTGAGTGATTTCTCTCTTCATCCTAGTCCACCAAAACTTCTGGCGTAGGTCTTGATACATCTTAGTACTACCGGGATGAATGGTGAGAGGGGATTCATTAGCTTCCTTAAGAATCACCTGGCGTAAATGTTGTTTCTTGGGAACCACCAAGCGGTTCTCGAACAAGACACCACCTCGCTCATCCATGGAAAAACATTTAGCAACTCCGCTAGCGATGTTTTCCTTAATCCGGGATATGCCCTTATCATACCGCTGGGCGGTTATGATTTGATCCATAAGGTTAGGCTTCGCCACCAGGGTGGATAGGAATCCTCGAGGAACTATGTGAAGGTTAAGCTTACGAAATTCCTCATGGAGAAGTGGTTGACTTTGTTGTAACATAAGATTGTTACAATAAGATTTACGACTCAGCGCATCAGCCATGACATTGGCTTTGCCCGGGGTGTAAGTTATTCCTAAGTCGTAATCCGAGATCAACTCGAACCAACGTCTTTGCCTGAGATTCAAATCCGGTTGGGTGAAGATATATTTCAAACTTTGGTGATCGGTGAAGATCTCGCAACGATTACCGAGAAGATAATGTCGCCAAGTTTTAAGTGCATGGGCTACAGCTGCAAGCTCTAGATCATGTGTGGGATAATTTTCCTCATGGGGGTGTAATTGCCGTGAAGCATAGGCAATTACCTGGCGATCTTGCATGAGTATGCAACCTAGTCCTTGTCGCGAGGCGTCGCAATAGATAATAAAGTCCTTGGAGAAATCTGGTGGTACCAGTACGGGAGCAGATGTTAGGCGTCTTTTCAGTTCCTGAAAGCTGAACTCACACTTTGGGGTCCACTCGAACTTTTTATCTTTCTTGAGGAGTTCAGTTAGAGGTTTAGCAACCTTGGAGAAATTCTCGACGAAGCGGCGGCAATAGCTCGCTAAGCCAAGGAAGCTCCGAACTTGCTTGACCATCTCAGGTGGAGTCCAATCAAGGACGGCTTGAACTCGCTCGGGATTGACAGCAATACCCTTACCAGAGATTACATGGCCTAGATAGGTCACTTCTGGCAACCAAAATTCACACTTGGAGAATTTGGCATAAAGGCGATGCTCTCGAAGTTTCGTCAATACCAGCCTTAGATGTTCAACATGTTCCTCTTCATTCTTGGAGTAGATGAGTATGTCATCGAGGTATACTACGACGAATTTATCCAAATACTCCATGAAGACCGAGTTCATTAACCGAGAGAAGGTGGCTGGGGCATTGGTTAAACCGAAGGACATAACGGTGTACTTGTATTGGCCATAACGAGTAACAAAGGCCGTTTTGGGAATGTCCCCATTTCTGAATTTGATTTGATGGTAGCCCAACCTCAAATCCATCTTGGAAAAGACTGAGGATCCAGCGAGCTGGTCATACAGATCGTTGATCCTGGGAAGCAGATACTTGTTCTTGATAGTGACCAAGTTGACAAGTCGGTAATCTACAACCATCCGATCCGTTCCATCCTTCTTCTTGACGAAGAGGACGGGGCGAGAGGAACTAGGACGGATGAAACCCTTTTTCAAGGACTCATCGAGTTGGTTCTTAAGCTCGACTAGTTCTAAGGGTGCCATCTTATAGGGTCTTCTAGAAATTGAAATGGTTCCTGGAACAAGGTCTATCACAAACTCGACATCCCTGTCAGGTGGAACACCTGACAGTTCTTCTGGAAAGACATCCGGAAAGTCCCGGACTACCGGAATATCTTCAAGGTCTGGAAGGGGGTTGGCATTTAGGGAGTAAAGCTGGCGCTTGGCCACTCGAGTTAAAACATTGATTGTCTTGCTCGATGGGTGAGTAAGTTGAACGGTTCTAGTGGCACAATCAATCTTAGCATAATGAGCTGACATCCAGTCCATACCCAAGATGATGTTTATGTCCGAGGACTTGAGAGCTATTAAAGATGCAAGGAAGACAAGTCTATCGACAAGAATTTCATTCCCATGGCTTACTCTAGAAGTTTGCCATCTAGAGCTAGGGGTTTGAATTTACATGGTAGTGGGCATGTCACAGAATGTTGTGTTATGCAATCGAGCATAGCTCTCAAATATGAATGAATGAGATGCTCCAGTATCGAAAAGAACAGATGCCAGATGGCAATTAACAAGGAGCGTACCAAGGACGACGTTAGGATCCTCATGAGCCTCCTTGGCTAAGACATAGTTAACATGGCCACGTGCAGTGGTGACCGGCTTGGCGTAGAATGTCTTTCCCGCTGGCTTACCACGACCAACGGACTTTCCAAACTGATTGGGATTGTTGTTCTGGGGACACTCTCGACTGTAGTGACCCGGCTCTCCACACTTGAAACATGTCACAACATTGGGGCATGGAGCAGCATTAGCAGCGGGGCCACCATAGGGCATGGACAGTGCAAACTGCTGGTTGGGACGAGGCGCCTCAAAGGATGACCTCGGAATGAACCTGGGTGTCAGTGCCGTGCTTGGAATCCACACCCGGCGCTTCTGAGATCCAGAGCCGGATGAAGAGCCAAAATCACGGGAGTTCTTGCATGAAGCATCATAGTCAGACTGGCCTGTCTCAGCAATGATGGCTTTATTGACCAACTTCTAAAAGGAGGTGCACTCGTGCAGACGAAGATTGCGGCGAAGCTCAGGGCTAAGTCCCTTGCGGAACCTTGCCTACTTCTTAGCGTCGGTGGATACTTCTTCAGGAGCATATCGTGCCAGATTCCCAAATTCACGACTATATGCATCCATAGTCAGTCTTCCTTGGGTGAAATTGTAGAACTCTTCCCTCTTGCGATCTATGAGACCTTCCAGGATGTGATGCTCACAGAAAGCCTCACTGAATTCAGCCCAAGTAGTGATTTGGCCGACCGGGCGCATAGCTTCAAAATTTTCCCACCAAAGACTAGCAGGGCCTTCGAGGTGATAGGCAACATAAGTAACCTTATCAGCTTCGGCTACGTTGGCAGAACGTAGCTTGTGGGTGATGCTGCGAAGCCAGTCATCCGCGTCGAGGGGCTCGACAGAATGGTTAAACTTTGGTGGGTACAACTTGATGAAGTCATTGATTGACACCAAGTCATTTCGCTTATGGCGTGCAGTGTTCTGCTCAATCCACTCCAGCAAGCGGTTAGTCTCACGCTTGTTTCTTTCTGACTCCAGCATCACTTCGGCCAGAGAAGGCGGGTGAGGCAGATTTTCACCCCTAACTGCACTGGCTTCCCCCTGCTCCGGGGCAGCAGGGTTGCTGTGGGTGTTGACCATCCTAGGAGAAAACAAGACAATGGTTTAGATAAGGATGACACAACTTAGCAAGGAAGTGCAGAATGTAATGGATAACACAGAATGCAGAGATGTTCATCCGTATGACATGGTAATATAGAACTGCCATATATATACCAACGGTCATACACACCATACATAGTTTAGTACAAGCCCAGGCTACAGTACAACTATGATGAAAGACGTTACATCTCATCGGAGGCATTCCAAGCTCCTATACATTATTTGTCTACACCTCCGGAATTGATTACACACTAAGTCATATTCCACAAGTCACGCAGGACAGTGGAGATACAACTATTATAATACTAGTGATACTACTACTAACTCAGACAACTTCGTAGTAGTCCTCATAGAAGTCACCTCCATAGCATGGAAGTTCAACGTGATCATCCGGGAACAGACGGTCCTGAGGAGCTTGTGGACCAAAGGGGCTAGGATGAGGTCTTGGACCAACAAACGGTGGCCTGCGGGGACCACGGGGTGGGGTGATGCCTCCCACAGCACGCCAATCCACCATGTCTGGGAGAGCAGATCTCACGGGATACAGATCCCTCGTATCCATACATCCAGCTTGCACAACAGGTGCAAACCGAGTCAAAGTGGCCCAATGATCAGCACGGGTGTTGAAAAGCTCCAGTCTCAAGGCCCGATTCTCTCGGTCCTTATCCTCGAGCATCTCGGTAGTGGTGCGGGTTAGTGAGTCCTCACGTGTGGAGTCAGCATAGATAGCCTGGAGATACCCTTGCGCTCCCGGGTGTGAAGCTGGCATATAATGGAAGTCGGTGTTCCGAAGCAGGCCAGTCCGGACTCGCATGATGGTCATCATGGAATAGGCAGCATCCTGCACAGCCATCTCAACAGTAACCCTGAGTCCATAGGAACAGTGGAGGGGCTCGGTAGATCCAGGATAAGAAGGAAATATCCTGACGGTGCAGAAATATTGGCTTTGATTAAAGTCTCGGAATTGCTCTTCGACAGTGTATTCGGGATACCAACGGTAACCCGTCTCGATCATTACCCGGACTAACATAGCAGTATGACCGGGCACATCGAGGCACCGGGTCAGGCGAACCACTTGGTTTTGAGCACGAGTGGCCATCTGAAAGCACAACCACAATGCAAAGACATTAGAATTTCTAGGGAAAATTGGACAACATAACAACTGTAAATGCTCAGAAAAAGATTTGAGACATCCACAACAGTTTGCAACACCACTCAACAACATCATATAAAGGTTCTGATTCAACTAGCAACATACCCAAAGTTGTAGAAACTGAACTGAGGCTGGTAACCAACAATCCTATAAGTTACTACGGATTAGTAACACGTGAACCTGACAGAAGAAGAGAGCCTAGTCCTTAACCCACATTGAATGAGAAGAGAATGACTCAGATCAGAGAGCATAAGGTAAAGGAGTAAAAAGAGCCTTATGTTCCCTCCCACAATCAATTCCCCTACATATAACTAAAGCATTTCTAGACTCGACATCGACCAGTTTGGCTCAACGAAGCTACAGGCAGTCCGACTCTGATGCCAACGCTGTCAGGACCCCGATTCCAAGTCACATCGATCTAGCCGGTAACACCTCATATCACATTGCGGCCTCACGCACGGTATCCCCACGGGTGTCGCTTTACCATGGCCCGGGACCGTTTACGCCTTTTGGCTCACGTATATGATAGTGTCGCTAGCATCCATATGACAGAGAACCCGGGCCGACATGGCTAGTCGAGAACCCAAAGCGGCACAGACCTATGGAGACAGGCATACATGAATCACATCGAGCATGTCGGTCATCAGCGAGTGAATCCGGGCTGTAGCACTGGGCTAGCAGGCTAGGCAGGACTCCGGATGTCACCGCGTGACATTTCCCCGAAGGGACAGACATAGGAACGAAGTGAAACACATGCCGGCCAGTCAAGTGTCTTGAGCGGTAGTGCTGGGCTAGTAGGACTCTGGTGAACCGGGCTGTAGCGGACTACTATCGCTTGAGGAACACTAGACTACATTTCCCCATAAGAAAGCCTGCCAAGGATAAACAACTAGATTGTCGGATCCCACACATACCAAGCATTTCAATCATACACACAATATGCTCGATATGTGCAAATACAACATGGCATCCCAACAAAACTCTACAACTCAAGTACTTTATTTAAAGGCTCCAGAGAGCCATACATATCATGTTCATACAGGTAGGGGTCACATGACCCGACACTCAAGTCATACAAGCATACAAGCACATGCGGAAGAAAATAGTCTGAGTACAGACACTAGAAAGAAAGAAGGCTTCTCGAAGCCTGTCTATCTACATAGGGCCCTCCATTGCCAGGATCACCACCTGGGTGGCAAGTCACTCATCGACATCGAGATCTACATAAAACCCATCGGAGGGGGCGGTGTTGTCGTCTGAAAACAGTAATTAAACAAACATGAGTACAAAGGTACTCAGCAAGTCTTACATCAGAACCTGCTATACATGCTCATTCTCAAGAAGGTGGTGGAGTTATTGCAGCAAGCCAGCTTTGACTCTTGGCTAAGCTATCCTACGGGACACCACTTAGTAAAATAGTTTTCGCACACGAGTCCACTAATCACCAACACAATACACCACCGGGGATCCTCCCTCGTCATCCTATGAGAGGGCCATCCTCGGTACTCACACTTATCTTGAGTCTTTTAGTAGTATCCATTAACTTGTCTATGAACTGTATAGGCAACCAAGTAGTCCTTTACCATGGACGTGGCTATTCGAATAGATGATGTTAACCCTGCAGGGGTGTACTTCTTCATACACGCTCTCACCACTTACTGCCGTTTACACGACATGTACTCGGCAACCTTCAAACGGATGCCCAACGAGGGTGTGGGCCACGGCCTACCTAAACACTCAAGTCTCTAGTCTAGGTTTATCGCCTATCCAGGTTCCATCTGCAGGGAGTCCGGCCGAGGATTCCACATACGGCCACGAACGACGTGAACAGGGTCCCGAGACGCCAAACGGGCACACGGCATACCCGGCCACGGTGTATCTACCGCAACATAGCCCACCCCTAGGGCCAGCGCTACGCACGACCACCAACACATAACTTACAAACACCAGAAACTAATTGCAACTCCTGGACAGAGTACTAAGGTGATTAAGAAGCCGAGAGGGTCAATTAAGGATCCCAATGCATGGTAGTAGCTGATTCTTAAAATCACACATACAGATCTCAGTTCTTAGGGACGGCCTCAATGAAACAACCCACCATGTACTCCTACATGGCCTCTCATCGATACCTTCACCAAATCATGTTCAACACATCCCTCACATTACTGACATAATCATTTCACTCTAGCCCATCACCCAGATGAACCAGACCTGACACAACTCTAAGCATAGCAAGGTAGGAAACACATACAAGGCTCAATCAACTCCTACACATGCTAGTGGGTTTCATCTAGTTACTGTGGCAATGACAGGTCATGCAGAGGATAAGGGTTCAACTACCGTAGCACACAGCAGTTTGAAACGTTGTTGTCTTAATGCAGTAAATGAGAGCAGAGGCGAGAACATGGGATTGTATTGATATGATCAATGGGGCTGCTTGCCTGATGTAGTGGTAGTAGGGTACTGCCCTTCAAACGAATATTCGGGGTTATCCTTGGAGGCAGAACCTACCACGAAAGACTCCCCGAACATAATCAACACATGACAATATGCAACAATATGATGCATGCTATGACATGGCAAAATGAATGTGTCTTGGCCTAATGCAAGCTAAAACAGAAAGGAATGAACCCATTTGAATCAAAGATTCAAATGTTAGTTCATTTAACATAGCCATATTAGTGCATTATCTTATTTTGCTTAAACAACGAGGTTAACTTGTTTTGTCATGCATGAAACCATTACCAATGGATAGATTGAATTTTTCTGATCAAAATTCATATATAAATCTTTTCATTTGGAGTTACAGATTAATTTCTATGATTTTTTAAAGTTTGCAACAATTTCTGGAATTCTCTATATAAAAATAAATCCAGAAATTAGTTATTGCGTCAGCAGTGCGTCAGGGTGACGTCAGTGGTCAATGGGGACGTCCAGGTCAACCTGACCAGTGGGTCCCGCGTGTCAGCAGTTATTTAAACTAACTAAAATTAGTTAAAACAAATCTGGGTTAATTAGCAGAGGGGGGCCCACTTGTCATAGACTCAGGGGAGTCAACCTAGGCCCACCCAGTCAAGGTCAACGGGTCAAACCTGCCGGCGTTAAGCCGCCGTCGAGGATAGACGCGACGGAGGGCGTCGGGATTCCTCCTCCGCCGACGAAATGGCCGGCGGAGGGCATCTACGTGCTGCTAGTGAACTCGTGCACTGAGTGGAGCAAGCGGTGTGTGCGGGGGTGGCCGGAGATGACGCCGGCGTCGAGCCAAGCAGCGGCCGGTTGTTTGGGTGTGCACGGAAATGGCGTTAGGAGGCACAGCAGGGGGCGCAGAGGGGTGCTACGGCCTCCTGGGGGTGCAGTGAATGTGTTGGACACGGTGGTGTGGCCGGTGGTTGGCCGGAGACACGTCGGCGGAGCTTCGTGCAGTTGCTACGGTGCACGAGAAAGCAAACAGAGAGGATGGGGAGGTAGCTGAGCTCACGGCGGTCACGTAGAAATGGATGGCACCGTCGGGGACGAGCTGATGTGGTGGCGACGACGAAGAGGATCTCCGGCGATGGCGGAGTCAGGCGAGGTTGTTGCAGAGGCTGCGGGGCAAGCGAGCGCTCGGGACTCGGCTTGCTCGAAGGAGTGGAAGGCGGCGGAGCTTCTGGACACGGTGGCTCGGCGCGGGGACGACTGAGGGCGCGACTACGGCGGTGGTGCGGCGGCAGGTGCATCGGCCATGGTGCGGGAGAGCGAGGGAGAGAGGCAGGGGCGAGTGAGGTGTCTGCAGGGTCGGGGCGGCGACGTGGAGCCTATCTAGTGTCCAGGCGCGCGACGCGGCAAGCTGCTAGCGCCGTGGCGAGCTCGCGCTCGCCGGCGTCAGCTCTCTGCCTGCCTGGCGGGTACGATGCAGCTGGCTGGCATGGGCCAGCACAGCGCTGGGCCGCCAGGTGGGCCGGCTGATGGGCTGCGGCCAGGTAAGTTCTCTCCCTCTCTTTTAATTTCTGTTTTTCTATTTTTCTGTAGGTTTGTGGCTTTATTAAAAATAGCTAGGCACTTCTAGAAATCCTGAAAATAATCAGAGGCTTTGTTTAGAATATTTCCAACAGCCCACACTTATCTTCAGAATTATTTGAGCATTTAAAATATTTACTAGCATTCAAATGCCCAAATGCAAATTACATATGATTTAATTCAATGACCTTCTGTTGACCTAGAAAATTGTGCACCAATTTTGCCAGAGGTTCTAACCCAAGACAAAGAGAGTGAACTTTTTAGAAGGGCATTTCAGGTTCTTTGAAAATATTTTTAGTAAACCTTAGTTGATTCCAGAGGGGGTGCTGGGGGTTTTGTCTTCCCCAATTCAAGTTTCTGATGAAAGGTAAACATGATGCAACACTCTAATGCATGACTAGCTAGGATGTGACATCGGGGGGGGGGGGGAATCTAGGGTTACATAGAGTCGGTTACAAAAGAAGGAATCTTCACAGTCGGTCGCCAAACTTGCCTTCCATGCCAAGGAGAGTCCAATCCGGACACGGGTACAGTCTTCGGCCTTCATGTCTTCATAGCCCATCAGTCCGGCCCATGGATAACAGGCCGGACGCCCGAGGACCCCTTAGTCCAGGACTCCCTTAGTTGCCCCTTGAAGGAAATATTCCCTAGAGGCAATAATAAAGTTATTATTTATTTCCTTATATCATGAAAAAAATTTATTATTCATGCTAGAATTGTATTAACCGGAAACATAATACATGTGTGAATACATAGACAAACAGAGTGTCACTAGTATGCCTCTACTTGACTAGCTCATTGATCAAAGATGGTTATGTTTCCTAACCATAGACATGAGTTGTCATTTGATTAACGGGATCACATCATTAGGAGAATGATGTGATTGACTTGACCCATTCCGTTGGCATAGCACTTGATCGTTTAGTTTGTTGCTATTGCTTTCTTCATGACTTATACATGTTGCTATGACTATGAGATTATGCAACTCCCGTTTACCGGAGGAACACTTTGTGTGCTACCAAACGTCACAACGTAACTGAGTGATTATAAAGGTGCTCTACAGGTGTCTCCGAAGGTACTTGTTGGGTTGGCGTATTTCGAGATTAGGATTTGTCACTCCGATTGTCGGAGAGGTATCTCTAGGCCCTCTCGGTAATGCACATCACTTATGCCTTGCAAGCATTGCAACTAATGAGTTAGTTGCAGGATGATGTATTACAGAACGAGTAAAGAGACTTGCCGGTAACGAGATTGAACTAGGTATTGAGATACCGACGATCGAATCTCGGGCAAGTAACATACCGATGACAAAGGGAACAACGTATGTTGTTATGCGGTCTGACCGATAAAGATCTTCGTAGAATATGTGGGAGCCACTAAATTTTATTGTATGATATGATCATGTTTTATAACCAAGTTATCGGCAACTGGTAGGAGCCATATGGTTGTCGCTTTATTGTATGCAATGCAATCGCCCTGTAATGCTTTACTTTATCACTAAGCGGTAGCGATAGTCATGGAAGCATAAGATTGGCGAGACGACAACGATGATACGATGGAGATCAAGGTGTCGCGCCGGTGACAATGGTGATCATGAAGGTGCTTCGGAGATGGAGATCACAAGCACAAGATGATGATGGCCATATCATATCACTTATATTGATTGCATGTGATGTTTATCTTTTATGCATCTTGTCATGGAACTGTCACGGCAGATGTCCTTAGTGTCAGGACTTAGTCGCGAGGCCAACGCATCTATGTGGTAGCTTGAGAGGGGTTGAGCGGGACGAGAGACGCGATGTTTTACCCAGGTTCGGCCCCTCACGGTGGAGGTAAAAGCCTACATCCTGCTTCATTGATATTGATGATCATCATCACGGTTACAAGAGTGCTCTATCTCGAGAGCTATTGTCTAAACCTAACTTGTCCAACCTGTGGAACTTGTGAATCTTGTCCCCTTTTGAGGAGCCCTGCCCCTCTTTATATATGTTGGCAGGGCGGATTACATGTAGAGTCCTATTAGGATTAGGACTAATCTATCTTAATACAAACTGGATACAAGTCCAGGTCTTAGCTCCTTGTAAGATAATGTTCCTCATGCCTTTCCTCTTAAACCGGCCCACCATTAACATAAACCGGCATGCTGGGCCTTGGGCCTTGTCATCCGTCCGGAACACGCGCCGGGTCACCAATGAGTCCTCAGGCTCATGAATCGTCATACCAGTGAACCGCCATACACGTAAACCGCCAGACATGTAAACCGCCAATCACGTGAACCGTCAATTCTCTGGCGGTTTACCAATGAAACGCCTAGTCCGGTCGGGTTATACTTCCGGCCGGTTTACGCCGCGGGGTATATCCCCGGCATTAGCCCCCAAGTTTCGCTTGGATTTATTCATGGTAAACTTATGCTGCAAAATAAACACAAGAACAAATTTGACAGGTTATGCTCCGGGTTAAGTATTTTTGTAAACCGGTACCTGATCATCCTTAAGTCCTTGTTATTTCCTCCTTCTGGGAAATCCGGGTCAACAGACCAGCTTCATAATCAATTTGCCGACATTGGTTTGTCACCGAGAAATATTGTGAAGAATAACTCCTTTGACTCAGCTCCCAAAGCGCCGGTTTAAGAAGTATGGGTCTGAAAATACATATCTGATATTCAGCCGGTTTGAAGATGTAAAACTTGCCGGTTTAGTATTACCAAAATGGCTGGTTTATAAATATTGATGGCGCCGGGTCATAATTGTTGTCAACACCGGGTCATGTAATTGATCTTCCTGATTTGCTCAAAACTGATAAAATGAGATGTTCCTCCTTTATATGCATAATACCTGTAGCCCCCAAGTCTTAAGAGGAGAACATAGTGATAACTTAAGACTTGCTCCAATAAGTGTTTCAACCTTGAACAAATCCGATTAGTTCATCTCAATCATATAAACTGAATACTCCATATATGTAGCCCCCAAGTGCCGGGTTGTCATGCTTGCAGCAACCTGGGACTTGTAATTTGCTTATAAAAACTTCAATCAGTGTAACCCCCAAGGACCGGGTCATTATGCAATAATGAGCAGGAAATTTGTAAATATAATAATGTAGAATTTAGCAGTGATGTGTAGCCCCCAAGGGCCGGCTTAGTAAGATAATACTGAACCGGGACTTGATATATACTTCAATGAAAATAACATCTTATAATGTAGCATCCATCGTAGGGCTTGAACCCATGTCCACAATGTTAAGAGTCTTTTTGCTTTACCAACTGAGCAATGAATCCTTCAATATTATGGACGAAAACTTCTGTACCTTGAATTGTTGACATGAGCAATTGGTAGCCCCCAAGGGCTGGCTCATTATAATATGATGAGTCGGTTCTTTAATAAGACTAGTAAAAATGACTTTGCATTAGCCCCCAAGTGTCATGATGCATGCTTGCAGCGACATGAGACTTGCATGTAATCTCGATTTTAATAATGTAGCCCCCAAGTGCCGGGTTGTAAGCCTGCAGTGACTCGGGACTATTCCTTCAATTGTAGAATAAATCATATCTATTGATAATATGATAGCCATTGCGCTAAAGCAACTTTCAAAACCTCAATAATACCGGTTATTAATAACCATAAAAATCCAGCCATGTTGGCTATTCAAGATAACATAATCCGGTCAAAACCTTATTCACTCAATATCATAATGAAAATTCAGCCAAACTTGGCTATTTGAGTAATATAACCCAATGATTTATAAGCGCATGATTCCAATGGTGCCATCCAAATATATATAGACTGGCGACTTATAGTCCAAAGCCAGGCCGGTTTAACAAACCTGTTTCTGCATACAACAAGTTTAAAGTGTCCTGGCGGTTTACCGCCGGACGGGTCATAATGCCCAACATATAACCCGGGTTTATAACCAAGGCTGCACTTAAGAATAATCAAATATGAAATATATCATACCTGTGACATTGAATCACATTGTTGGTTTTACCAACTTTTTGTAGTAAGGGTGATAACCCAAATCTTGAGTACTAATAACTCCTTCCATATTGTGCCGGTTTATGATAAAACCGTGCCGGGTTCTAATAAACGCCGGTTTAACCACATATAATACTGGCAAATCGTAGTCAAACCAGACCGGGCTGATAGTCTCCGGATTATAACTTGATCGTGTACTGACAACTTGTAGTTGAAAGCTGAGCCAGGTTGATAAACACCGATTTACTCCATAATAGGATGGTAACAGAAAATCAAACCGGGCAGATAGCCTCCGGATTAAGATTTGACCGTGTTCCGTCAATTTGTAATTTGACAGTCGAACCGGTTTAAGAATTGTCAACTTAAAAATGCAACAAAAATAAAAGAAACAGTTATCAAGGAAAATATTGAAGCAAAGGCAATGATAAAACCATTTGCAAAAAGAGGCTTATTGAGCCGATAAGATGGTGTTACCATCTTCGGACACGACCAAGCTCCCCAATGGTGTAGCTATGGTTCAAGTCAGCCAGGTCCCCAAATGAAACCGTGGCATTATGCCGATCAAGAGGCATGGCAATGGTTCGGGTTCGACCAAGCCCCCAAGTGATTCTATGGCCTTAGGCCGATCAAGAGGCGTGACTGGTTCAGACTTGATCATGTCCCCAAGTGATCTGGTGGCTTTTGCCTATCAAAAGGTATTGCATCGGTTCGGACACGACCAAGCCCCCAAGTGATGTTTATAAAATTTTCAAGGGGTAAACCGGAGGCCGCTTTAAGACAGAACAACTCCGTGTAACCACGCTTGATGTAAAAGAACAGAGACCCCGCTTTATGAAGCAGACACCCCCATGTGATCAATAATATGTCAGGCCAGTAAGGTGGGATACCCATGTTTGAACCGCGCATCGTGGCAGCAGGTCCTCTTCGGCAATTTTTAACTTTTTGCAAGAGATAAATTCTTCTTTGAACCGGGATCTTGAACCGGATATTGAGAGCTTCAAAGCTTTGTGGGAGACATCTTTCCCCTGAACCGGATTTTAAACCGGAATCTTCATTTTTAGCCAGAAATTTTCTGACGGCCTTTAAACTCCAACTTGCGAGAAGTTAATTCCTTTTTGAACCGGAAATTCTTAAACCGGATTTGAGAGCTTCAGAGCTTTATCGGAGAACAAATTTCCCTTGTACCGGATTGTAAACCGGAATCCTTTTCTGATGACCCGAAACTTCTTCATTGAGCCGGGATTTTGTAACTGTCATATACTTTCTAATCCGGAAATCTTCTGACAGCACGATGTGAATCCGGGACCGGGTTATCTTTCCCTCCAACGTATTGGGGTTATTGACTTCACTAAAAACCGGCAACGTTTGCTAAGTCATATCATTGTAGCCCCCAAGTCTCAAGGTGACTCGAGGAGTTGGCTTGAGATTCTCCATATTTGACCGTGATATAAACCGGCATAACTTGTATATCATTGGTGTTGATAGCACGATGTGAATCCATAGAAGGTTGAGGTGACTGCGGCGGGTTGTAAATGATCCCATATGAGCCGTGTCAGCAACTCGGCCAATGGTTCCTTCCAACTGGCGATTTGAAGTTAATAAAAGCTGTAGTGGCGGCGACTTGTGCGCCTGCCCATTGACCCATCCAGTGCAAACGGCGGTTGATGATAATTTGTCTCCAATTTGAAAGAAAACCGGGCTACCCAAGCTGCGACTTGCTCATACCCAATAAACAGCTCATGCAGACACGTGCGGCCCGGTATGTTGATGTAGACCAGGCCGTGAGAGACGGACAGCAAAGACGACCGCGGCTTTCAAAGGCAGCACAGACAGATGAGTTGGCTGTGGCATTATAAACCGGCGTGGACGGGCGACTTAGCCACGTCATATTGATGTAAACTGGTCTGCAGAATGGCGGTTTGCACATATATTCACCGAGCTTGATGGCATGGTAAGATACTAGCGCATTCATAATGGTTGCGCGAGTTTATACATCCATGACACAGCCATAGCTTTTGCAATGAACAATTGTCCTGCATAAACAATATTGCAGACCAAGGCACAGGTAAACTGTTCTTTGACAAAAATAATATGTGCTAATAAAATGTACTTTAGATGGATATCACCTGATGTGCTAGGGCAGAAATTATCCGCCATCGAGTTGATGATCACCACAGTGATGCTAAAATTAATCACGGCCGAGTTAACCGTAGGAGCAGACAGATGAGTCGGCCCGGCGTTGTAATCCGGTGCGGCCGAGCAAGTTGTCCTCCACGTTGTAAGCCGGCGTGGACACATCAACTGGTGGCCATGGCGGGCGGGCGAGTCATCCATGGTGTTGTAAGGTGGTGCAGACGGGCGAGTCAGCAGGTACGTTGACGTAAACCGGACCGCGACACCCTGTCCGTGAAGCCGCACGATACAGCCGAACGTGCATCCGTGGTATAACACCACCCCTTTTTCTTTTAATAGTTGCCATGCATAAAAATATTACAGGCCAGAGTAATTGTTGTCGAATGAATTAACATGTACTGATAAAATACATAGAAATGATAGCACCTGGTATTTTTTGCCGGACGCTGGTGCCGGATAATGCATAGTGCTGCTTTTGTTTTGACAAACGAGTTGATTGGTTCTGTGTCTTGTAATGCCTTAGGTCTCCACATAACCTGGCCGGAACTTTTTGAACCGGAATTTCTAGAACCGGAGTTTCTTGATAATCCAGTCGGAACTTTTGATAATCCGGAACTTTTGAACCGGAACCTCTTGATAATCCAACCGGAATTTTTGATAATCCGGAACCTTTTGAGCTAGAACCTCTGTATAACCCGGTCAAAACTTTTGATAATCCGGAACCTTTGAACCGGAACCTCTTGATAATCCAACCGCAAATTTTGATAATCCGGAATCTTTTGAGCTGGAACCTCTTTATAATCCGGCCGGAACTTTTTGCTAATCCGGAAGTATTTGATAATTCGAAACTTTTCTGTAGCCGAAGTCGGAACTCTTTGACGACTCGGACAGAATCTTTCGGCGATGCGGCTGGAACCCTTCGGCGATTTGGACTGAACTTTTCGTTGAGGCGATCGGAACTTTTTGATGATTCAGACAGAACCTTTCGTCGTGACGATCGGAACTTTTCAATGATCCGGCCGGAAATTTCCGACGAACCAGCGGAACATTTCAATGAGCCTGACGGAACTTTTTCGGCGAGCCGGCTGGAACTCTCCGACAAACCGACCGGAACTTTTTCGTTGAGCCGGACGGAGCTTCTCAATCCCTGAGATGGCGCCCTCCAAGAACTCAACACCACCGTGCGCAGGCCCCACGGTGGGCGCCAACTATCGTGGAACTGTCACAGCACATGTCCTTAGTGTCAGGACTTAGTCGCGTGGCCAACGCATCTATGTGGTAGCTTAAGAGGGGTTGAGCGGGGAGAGAGACGCGATGTTTTACCCAGGTTCGGCCCCTCACGGTGGAGGTAAAAGCCTACATCCTGCTTCATTGATATTGATGATCATGATCACAGTTACAAGAGTGCTCTATCTCGAGAGCTATTGTCTAAACCTAAATTGTCCAACCTGTAGAACTTATGAATCTTGTCCCCTTTTGAGGAGCCCTGCCCCTCCTTATATATGTTGGAGGGGCAGATTACATGTAGAGTCCTATTAGGATTAGGACTAATCTATCTTAATACAAACCAGATACAAGTCCAGGTCTTAGCTCCTTGTAAGATAATGTTCCTCATGCCTTTCCTCTTAAACCGGCCCACCATTAACATAAACCGGCATGCTGGGCCTTGGGCCTTGTCATCCGTTCGGAACACGCGTCGGGTCACCAATGAGTCTCCAGGCTCGTGAATCGTCATACCAGCGAACCGCCAGACACGTAAACCGCCAGACATGTAAACCGCCAATCACGTAAACCGCCAATCCTCTGGCGGTTTACCAATGAAACGCCTAGTCCGGCCGGGTTATACTTCCGGCCGGTTTACGCCGCGGGGTATATCCCCGACACATCTTATCTTGCTTTGATTGACGGTAGCATTATAAGATGATCTCTCACTAAATTTCAAGATAAAAGTGTTCTCACTGAGTATGCACCCTTGTCAAAGTTCGCCGTGCCCAGACACCACGTGATGATCGGGTGTGATAAGCTCTACGTCCATCTACAATGGGTGCAAGCCAGTTTTTGCACACGCAGAATACTCAGGTTAAACTTGACGAGCCTAGCATATGCAGATATGGCCTCGGAACACTGAGACCGAAAGGTCAAGCATGAATCATATAGTAGATATGATCAACATATTAATATTCACCATTGAAAGCTACTCCATTTCACGTGATGATCGGTTATGATTTAGTTGATTTGGATCACGTGATCACTTAGAAGATTAGAGGGATGTCTTTCTAAGTGGGAGTTCTTAAGTAATATGATTAATTGAACTTTAATTTATCATGAACTTAGTCCTGATAGTATTAGCATATCTATGTTGTAGATCAATATCTCGCGTTTAGCTCCCCTGTTTTATTTTTGATATGTTCCTAGAGAAAATTAAGTTGAAAGATGTTAGTACCAATGATGCGGATTGGATCTGTGATCTGAGTATTATCCTCATTGCTGCACAGAAGAATTATGTCCTTAATGCACCGCTAGGTGACAGACCTATTGCAGGAGCAGATGCAGACGTTATGAACGTTTGGCTAGCTCAATATGATGACTACTTGATAGTTTAGTGCACCATGCTTAAACGGCTTAGAATCGGGACTTCGAAGACGTTTTGAATGTCATGGATCATATGGATGTTCCAGGAGTTGAAGTTAATATTTCAAGCAAATACCCGAGTTGAGAGATATGAAGTCTCCAACAAGTTCTATAGCTAAAAGATGGACGGGAATAGCTCAAACAGTGAGCATGTGTTCAGATTGTCTGGGTACTAATATCGCTTGAATCAAGTGGGAGTTAATCTTCCAGATAAAATAGTGATTGACAGAATTCTCTAGTCACCATCACCAAGTTAGTAGAACTTCGTGATGAACTATAGTAAGCAAGGGATGATGAAAATGATTCCCAAGCTTTTCATGATGATGAAATCGATGAAGGTAGAAATCAATAAAGAGCATCAAATGTTGATGATTAACAAGACCACTAGTTTCAAGAAAAGGGCAAAGGGAAAGAAAGGGAACTTCAAGAAGAACGGCAAGCAAGCTGCTGCTCAAGTGAAGAAGCCCAAGTCTGGTCCTAAGTCTGAAACTGAGTGCTTCTACTACAAAGGGACTGGTCACTGGAAGCGGAACTACCCCAAGTAATTGGCGGATAAGAAGGATGGCAAAGTGAACATAGGTATATTTGATATACAAGCTATTGATGTGTGCTTTACTAGTGTTTATAGTAACCCCTCGGTATTTAATACTAGTTCAGTTTCTAAGAATAGTAACTCGAAACAGGAGTTGCAGAATGAACAGAGACTAGTTAAGGGTGAAGTGACGATGTGTATTGGAAATGGTTCCAAGAATGATATGATCATCATCGCACACTCCCTATACTTTCCGGATTAGTGTTGAACCTAAATAAGTGTTATTTGGTGTTTGCGTTGAGCATGAATATGATTTGATCATGTTTATTGCAATACGGTTATTCATTTAAGTTAAGAACAATTGTTATTCTGTTTACATGAATAAAACCTTCTATGGTTGTACACCCAATGAAAATGGTTTGTTGGATCTCGATCGTGGTGATACACATTTTCATAATATTGAAGCCAAAAGATGCAAAGTTAATAATGATAGTGCAACTTATTTGTGGCACTGCCGTTTAGGTTATATTGGTGTAAAGCGCATGAAGAAAATCCATGCTGATGGGCTTTTGGAATCGCTTGATTATGAATCAGTTGATGCTTGCGAACCATGCCTCATGGGCAAGATGACTAAGACTCCGTTCTCCGGAACATTGGAGCGAGCAACAGATTTGTTGGAAATCATACATACTGATGTATATGGTCCTATGAATATTGAGGCTCACGGCAGGTATCATTATTTTCTGATCTTCACAGATGATTTGAGCAGATATGAGTATATCTACTTGATGAAACACAAGTCTGAAACATTTGAAAAGTTCAAAGAATTTCAGAGTGAAGTGGAGAATCATCATAACAAAAATAAAAGTTTCTACGATATGATCGCAGAAGTAAAATATTTGAGTTACGAGTTTGGCCTTCAGTTAAAACAATGTGAAATAGTTTCACTATTCACGCCACCTGGAAACACCATAGTGTAATGGTGTGTCCGAACATCGTAACCGTACTTTATTAGATATGGTGCGATCAATGATGTTTCTTACCGATTTACCACTATAGTTTTGGGGTTGTGCATTAGAGACAGCTGTATTCACATTAAATAGGGCACCATCGAAATCCGTTGAGACGACGCCTTATGAACTATGGTTTAGCAAGAAACCAAAGTTGTCGTTTCTGAAAGTTTGTGGCTGCGATGCTTATGTGAAAAAACTTCAACCTGATAAGCTCGAACCCAAATCGGAGAAATGTGTCTTCATAGGATACCCAAAGGAGACTGTTGGGTACACCTTCTATCACAGATCCGAAGGCAAGACATTCGTTGCTAAGAATGGATCCTTTCTAGAGAAGGAGTTTCTCTCGAAAGAAGTGAGTGGGAGGAAAGTAGAACTTGATGAGGTAACTATACCTGCTCCCTTATTAGAAAGTAGTTCATCACAAAATCTGTTCTTGTGACTACTACACCAATTAGTGAGGAAGCTAATGATGATGATCATGTAATTTCAGATCAAGTTACTGCTGAACCTCGTAGGTAAACCAGAGTGAGATCCGCACCAGAGTGGTATGGTAATCCTGTTCTGGAGGTCATGTTACTTGACCATGACGAGCCTACGAACTATGAGGAAGCGATGATGAGCCCAGATTCCGCGAAATGGCTTGAGGCCATGAAATCTGAGATGAGATCCATGTATGAGAACAAAGTATGGACTTTGATTGACTTGCCCAATGATCGGCAAGCCATTGAGATTAAATGGATCTTCAAGAGGAAGACGGACGCTGATAGTAGTGTTACTATCTACAAAGCTAGAATTGTCGCAAAAAGGTTTTCAACAAGTTCAAGGTGTTGACTACGATGAGAGTTTCTCACTCGTATCTATGCTTAAGTCTGTCCGAATCATGTTAGCAATTGCCGCATTTTATGAAATCTGGCAAATGGATAAACAAAACTGCATTCCTTAATGGATTTATTAAAGAAGAGTTGTATATGATGCAACCAGAAGGTTTTGTCAATCCTAAAGGTACTAACAAAATATGCAAGCTCCAGCGATCCATCTATGGACTGGTGCAAGCATCTCGGAGTTGGAATATATGTTTTGATAAGTTGATCAAAGCATATAGTTTTATACAGACTTGCGGTGAAGCCTGTATTTACAAGAAAGTGAGTGGGAGCATTACAACATTTATGATAAGTATATGTGAATGACGTATTGTTGATCGGAGATAATGTATAATTATTCTTCAAAGCATAAAGGAATGTTTGAAAGGATTTTTTCAAAGAAAGACCTCGGTGAAGCTGCTTACATATTGAGCATCAAGATCTATAGAGATAGATCAAGACGCTTGATAAGTTTTTCAATGAGTACATACCTTGACAAGATTTTGAAGTAGTTCAAAATGGAACAGTCAAAAAGGAATTCTTGCCTGTGTTACAAGGTGTGAAGTTGAGTAAGACACAAAACCCGACCACGGCAGAAGATAAAGAGAGAATGAAAGTCATTCCCTATGCCTCAGCAATAGGTTCTATAAGGTATGCCATGCTGTGTACCAGACCTATTGTATACCCTGCCCTGAGTTTGGCAAGGGAGTACAATAGTGATCTAGGAGTAGATCACTGGACATTGGTCAAAATTATCCTTAGTCGAATAAGGATATGTTTCTCGATTATGGAGGTGACAAAAGGTTCATCGTAAAGGGTTACGTCGATGCATGTTTTGACACTGATCCAGATGACTCTAAGTCTCAATCTGGATACATATTGAAAGTGGGAGCAATTATCTAGATTAGCTCCATGCAGAGCATTGTTGACATAGAAATTTGCAAAATACGTACGGATCTGAATGTGGCAGACCCGTTGACTAAACTTCTCTCACAAGCAAAACATGATCACACCTTAGTACTCTTTGGGTGTTAATCACATAGCGATGTGAACTAGATTATTGACTCTAGTAAACCCTTTGGGTGTTGGTCACATGTCGATGTGAACTATGGTGTTAATCACATGGTGATGTGAACTATTGGTATTAAATCACATGGCGATGTGAACTAGATTATTGACTCTAGTGGCGATGTGAACTAGATTATTGACTCTAGTGCAAGTGGGAGACTGAAGGAAATATGCCCTAGAGGCAATAATAAAGTTATTATTTATTTCCTTATATCATGATAAATGTTTATTATTCATGCTAGAATTGTATTAACCGGAAACATAATACATGTGTGAATACATAGACAAACAGAGTGTCACTAGTATGCCTCTACTTGACTAGCTCATTGATCAAAGATGGTTATGTTTCCTAACCATAGACATGAGTTGTATTTGATTAACGGGATCACATCATTAGGAGAATAATGTGATTGACTTGACCTATTCCGTTAGCATAGCACTTGATCGTTTAGTTTGTTGCTATTGCTTTCTTCATGACTTATACATGTTCCTATGACTATGAGATTATGCAACTCCCGCTTACCGGAGGAACACTTTGTGTGCTACCAAACGTCACAACGTAATTGGGTGATTATAAAGGTGCTCTACAGGTGTCTCCGAAGGTACTTGTTGGGTTGGCGTATTTCGAGATTAGGATTTGTCACTCCGATTGTCGGAGAGGTATCTCTGAGCCCTCTCGGTAATGCACATCACTTAAGCCTTGTAAGCATTGCAACTAATGAGTTAGTTGCAGGACGATGTATTACGGAACGAGTAAAGAGACTTGCCGGTAACGAGATTGAACTAGCTATTGATATACCGACGATCGAATCTCGGGCAAGTAACATACCGATGACAAAGGGAACAACGTATGTTGTTATGCGATCTGACCGATAAAGATCTTCGTAGAATATGTGGGAGTCAATATGAGCATCCAGGTTCTGCTATTGGTTATTGACCGTAGACGTGTCTCGGTCATGTCTACATTGTTCTCGAACCCATAGGGTCCGCACGCTTAAGGTTTCGATGACAGTTATATTATGAGTTTATGAGTTTTGATGTACCGAAGGAGTTCGGAGTCCCGGATGAGATCGGGGACATGATGAGGAGTCTCAAAATGTTCGAGACTTAAAGATCGATATATTGGATGACTATATTCGGACATCGGAAAGGTTTCGAGTGATTCAGGTATTTTTTGGAGTACCGGAGAGTTATGGGAATTCGCCGGGGAGTATATGGGCCTTATTGGGCCATTGGGAATAGAGGAGAGAGGCCAAAAGGAAGGAGGCACGCGCCCCCCTCTGGTCCGAATTGGACAAGGGGTGCAGCCCACTTTTCCTTGTTCCTCTCCCCCTCTTTCCTTCTCTCCTACTCCAACAAGGGAAGGAGGAGTCCTACTCCCGGTGGGAGTAGGACTCCCCCCTTGGCGCGCCCTCCTCCTAGGCCGGCCGCCTCCCTCCCTTGCTCCTTTATATACGGGGGCAGGGGGGCACCCCATAGACACAACAATTGATCATTGATCTCTTAGCCATGTGCGGTGCCCCCCACCACCATAATCCTCGATAATATTGTAGCGGTGCTTAGGCGAAGCCCTGCGATGGTAGAACATCAAGATCGTCACCACGCCGTCGTGCTGACGGAACTCTTCCCCAACATTCTGCTGGATCAGAGTCCGGGGATCGTCATCGAGCTGAACATGTGCTAGAACTCGGAGGTGCCGTAGTTTTGGTGCTTAATCGGTCGGGCCGTGAAGACGTACGACTACATCAACCGTGTTGTTATAACGCTTCCGCTTCCGGTCTACGAGGGCACGTAGACAACACTCTCCCCTCTCGTTGCTATGCATCACCATGATCTTGTGTGTCCATAGGAAATTTTTGAAATTACTAAGTTCCCCAACACCCCTGAACCTGGCTTCAACGACGAGGAGTCCGGCGCGCAGATTGTCTTTGGCATTGCAAGGCGGGTTCCCTTCTATCTGAACTTCAAGATAGTCTTCGGATGCGATGATAGTATCTGGACCTGTCACACACAAACCATACATAACCGCAGAGAAAATATATTTTTACACGAGTCTAATCTGTTGACAACTTTTTACGACATGACATCATGTCTGCCCGGTCACAATTCCAAACCGCTTTCATGTTTCAACGCCCCACGCCCCGGGATGCGGTTGCCATTAGCACGTCTTGTCAAAGCAGAGATCGTGTCCCCTTATCGCGGGATTCTCATCAATGCGGGCATGGGTAACTCAACCATGCCGTTTATACCGCCCTTGGGAATAGGCGAATCTCACGGCGAGTGAGGAGGCGTTTAATATCCGTTGCCTTTATAAGGGGATAATGATTCCCTCTTCCTCTCTCACGCCCTCTCTCTGTCTCCGCTTTTCCAATCTCGAGCTCCAGCGCCCAAGTTCTCATCTCCTTTCCACTCAAGCAACCATGTCCGGATCCGGAGGCCAGGGCAAGTGGATGGTCTCCTCTGTCAAGGAGGAGGACATTACTGAGCTTCGGGCGGCCGGATACTTGGCGAAGGAGATAGCTCACCGCCTGCCGACCGAGGGACAAGTCGTCCCTACGCCGAAGCCCACCGAGAGGGTAGTGTTCATCCCTGTCGGTGTAAAAAACCGGCGGATCTCGGGTAGGGGGTCCCGAACTGTGCGTCTAGGCCGGATGGTAACAGGAGGCAAGGGACATGAAGTTTTACCCAGGTTCGGGCCCTCTTGATGGAGGTAAAACCCTACGTCCTGCTTGACTAATATTGATGATATGGGTAGTACAAGAGTAGATCTACCACGAGATCAGAGAGGCTAAACCCTAGAAGCTAGCCTATGGTATGATTGTTGTTCTGTATGTTGTCCTATGGACTAAAACCCTCCGGTTTATATAGACACCGGAGAGGGTTAGGGTTACATAGAGTCGGTTACAATGGTAGGAGATCCATATATCCATATTGCCAAGCTTGCATTCCACGCCAAGGAAAGTCCCTTCCGGACATGGGACGAAGTCTTGAATCTTGTATCTTCGTAGTCCAGGAGTCCGGCCATCCGGACACCCCCTAATCCAGGACTCCCTCAGTAGCCCCTGAACCAGGCTTCAATGACGACAAGTCCGGCGTGCAGATTGTCTTCGACATTGCAAGGCGGGTTCCTCCTCCAAGTACTTCATAGAAGATTTTGAACACAAATATAGTGGCCGGCTCTTCAAGAGAAGTTTCCACATATTGCCATAGAGAGAATAGTATTTACACAAATCTAATCTGCTGACATATTCCATAGTGTGACATCGCACCATGGCCAAGCCTTTATTCGAATCGTTTTATTATCCCACCTCAGCGCGTCATGCGAGGTGGTTTCCTTGGCACGTCTTGTTAAAGCAGAGATCGTGTCCCCTTATTCCGGGATTCTCATCAATACGGGCGTGGGTAACCCCACCGCTTCTAGGACTCCTAGACTATAGGAACGTCCAAACGGCCATGGAGAGGACGCTTGATATTCACCCTCTTTATAAAGGGACAAGGCTTTTATTTTTTTCCCTCCCGTGCTCAATCGAATCCTTCCCCCGCCTCAAGCTCAAACGCCCAAAGTTCAGGTCAGGTGCTCCGAACCTTCAGTCATGTCCGGATCTAGCCTTCAAGGCCGATGGGTGCCTTCCTCCGTCATGGAAGAAGAATCAAAAAGTTGAGGGAGGCCAGATATCTGACCGCCAAGATTTTGCATCGGCTGCCTGCCCGAGGGCAGGCCGTCCCCTCCCCTGAACCCAACGAGAACGTCGTGTTCGTCTCCCACTTCCTCCGAGGTATAGGCCTTGCTCTGGATCCTTTCGTCAGGGGTTTGATGTTTTATTACGGGCTAGATTTCCATGATCTAGCTCCGGACTCCTTTCTCCATATCACGACATTTATTGTTGTGTGTGAGGCCTTCCTCCGGGTTACCCCTCACTTTGGCATGTGGCTCAAGACCTTTGAAGTAAAGCCGAAGATGATCGAGGGGCAACATGCGGCGTGTGGAGGTGCCTCGATATGCAAGATGACGGGAGCTCCATGGCTCAAAGGTTCCATTCCAGAGGTGTCTGAATTGTGGCAACAGGAGTGGTTCTACATCACGGCTCCTAGAAGTGCCAAGTGGGACGCCGCCCCTATTTTCCGCTCGGGCCCTCCACCACAACTGATGTCATGGATCAGCAGAGGTCTGAGCTTGGGTCCAGCCAAGGACGTGCCTATACTGCAAAGCCGCATTCGAGATCTCTTCAATGGAGATTTTAGTTTGGTTGCGGTAATACAAGTTATGCGGGTTCGTCAAGTCCAGCCTTGCAAACGCCGGCCCCTTCGCTTGTGGGAGTTCAATCCCAAGGGACCGCGTGTCATTCAAAATTTCCTCGGCCTGACGCACGAGGAGATGTATAAGTCATTCTTCGGACCTCACGTAGAGTGTCCAGAAATCACCGAGGACGTGGGCCTGAGTAGTAACCACGCCGCCGAACAGGTAAGGAATCTTCCAGCCAAACATACTATCTCTCATTTGTTACGAATTTATTTTTGAGAGTTCGCTTTTTGACCAGGACTAGCTATCAAAGCCGAAGTTGATTCGGTGTTCGGCCCCCCTCCCTGAGGGTTTGGACAATCCGGTATTGGAAAAGATGCTCCAGGTCGCACCTTGCCCGGAGCCCTTGAAGGAAGATACTGGGGAGGATAATACGGGCGGACGCGGGCCCCCAACGCTGCCCATTCTAACCGAGGGAGCGAGCGTCTCCATGAAGGAAGACGACCGGAGGAGGAAAAGGACTGCGCCCGGGGATTCGGAAGCCGAAGCTTCCAAACGGGAGAAGAAGTCTCCCACAGAGGGTCCTACCTTGGGGGGTGCTTTTGCCGCACAAAGTCCGCGGGGGGATCAATTCTCCAGCGAGTCGTAAGTGACCCGAAATACTTTAATAGTACAGGTATGCCATCTTTTTCTTCTGAGAAAATAACCACCGCATATATCTTTGCAGTTCGGGCCTTAGCCCCTCTCAGATGAGCTCGTCTTCGGGGGATCTTCTTCCAGAGATGATGGAGAGCGAAATGCCTCCTCCGGACTCCTCCGCTCGGGAAGCGGGCGACCCCGAGGTGTCGTCGCGGAGGGCCTCTCCGAGTCAGGTGAGGCCAGAAGATAATCCCATTGACCCCCGAAGCTCCCAGTGTCCGGCTCCCAAAGATAGCAGACAGAAGAGTCCGGCACTGTCTGGTGTGCGATCGGATGTTCTGAGGGAGTTGGTGGGGCGAGCGGCCATCTCAGATGATCACCATGTGCTGATGAATATGGTGATGGAGAGAATCTCGTCCACCGAAAGCGGATTGCATGAAGCTTTTATGAGTCTACTGACAGGCTTTGAGGTACGTAAAATAATGTATGATAGTCCTGCACATGCTAGGTGTGCCCTGTGTAGATAGTAGCCCCTGAGACTCTGGTTGTCGTTGGAAACGACGATGAACAGAGGATCATATTCCCAGGTAATAACCATACTGCCTCTATGTGCAGGTGATGGAAGCTCTGGTGGGTAGCCGGACTAGCAAGTTTGCCCATTTAAAACGGCAGTTGGATGCGGCAGACGCCGACATAGAGCTTGTTAACAAAAGGCTTGATGAGGCACAGGGTAAGTGTCATTATCTGGTAAACGCCACATAGTAAGAGCAGCATGATGCCAGTATCTTTAATAAGTTGTGACTGCAGATGGAGCTGCCACTGTTGAAGCCTTGCGGGCAGAACTTGCCCGAGCCAAGGAACAAGCGAGGTTTGGAAATGCGGCTGCTTTGAAGGCGGCCGAAGAGTTGAAAGCCGAGAAGGCCGCGCATGGCGAGAGCCGAGATAAGATGGCCAAGATGGCCATAGAATTAAAAGCCGCTGTCGACCGTTGCCGGGTTCTTGAAAAGGAAAACCTATCGAAGGCATCGGACCTTGAGAAGGCTGCTGCGACGAGAAAAGACATCCGCTCTGCTATGAGGACGAAGAAGGAGGAGCTGTGGGAAGCCGGGGATATTGTAGCTGGGAAATCCTTTATGTTGCGGAGAAAGTTTGGAGATCCACGGTATGCCTCTCTGGATCTGCTGTGGAGTTCGGAGGATGTGTATATGGATTTGGCGGCGAGCGCTGCCGATGTGGCCAAGTACTTCCAGGGTCAGACGGACCGTGAAGTGGACCAGCTGTTTTGGACACAATTCCATTCTCCCGAGCGTCCGCCTTCATTGACTGACCAATTAGCCGAATGGGCCGAACTGAATAGGTTGTCCGGACTCGCCATAAGGTCTGTTGTGGATCAGCTATGGCCGGAAAGGCCAAAACCGAACAGCTATTTTAGCTTGGTCAGCAGTTCCTTGACGTGGTGTCGCGCATTAATGCGATGAAGAGGTCGGCGTGCATAGAGGGCTCACGGATGGCCTATGCCCGTGTTAAAGTATACTGGGCTGAGATGGATGCTACCACTGTTGCAGCGCGGGATTTGGCCATAGGTCGAATGGCCGCTGAGCACTACTTTGAAGAAGTTCTTGAGGGTGCTCGTTTGATAGAGACCCAGTGCTCAAAAAATATTATGTTTGAGTGATATGTAATCTCATTGTAAGCGAAATGCTTTTATAAATTTTTATAAGGCTATTTTTATACTTTTGCCTGAAAGTAATCTGATGCCTCCTGGGCGGCCGTTTATGTATACATGTGTATAACCTGAAAGATTGCAGCCTTCGGCTTCAACCCCCACGCATATAATGCGGAGGTGCTCGCAAAAAAACATGCGTTCACACTTAACCCAACGTCTTGGTCCTATTAAGGAGGTGATAGCGGAGTCAGCGAGGCAACCGGACTATAATGCTTTAGCACTTTCACTTAGCCATAGGAGTTTGACAGTGGGGCTACTAGATAGCCCCTGGTGGCTCCGCACTCTCCCGATCCCAGGGTGCGTACATGCCTGGCCGGAAAACGGCCCTTCGTTAAGGCGGAGGAATTCTAACATTCCAACAGGTCATCGAGTGGTTGACCAATCTCACGCTATATCATGACAGTCAGTTTTCGTCTTTCTCTACTGAGGTGCTCATCCGGATGAACCAGGGCACGATCACAGTAGTTCTCCTGGTGCTACCTTAGCCGGTAAAGCAGAACGTAAGGCACCAAAACACAGGAGCCGGGCAAACCCAACATTTGACCAAAGACAATGATTCGGAGCTGATGCATATAGGGCCAAACTCGCGACGCCGAACACTCCCTAAGGTATTCGGTCTTCGTGGTATAAACCGGGCCTAAATAATGGCCTTTGTAAGAAGCCCCTTGTGTCCAGGTACGTGCATTGTTCTGGCGTGGCCACATGCCAAGACGTCAGCATCCTTCTCAATGGTGGATATGTATCAACAAGAGACAGTAAAAAAGGTTTACGCAGGGTCTGCGCCTGTGTCTCCGTTGTGTCGTATCCTGGACGGGTGTAGCACGATGATCGTCTGTAAAAGAGAGGAATTTAGGTGAAAAAGTTGTCGTGCAAAAAGATAGTTTTTAAAGAAACCATGTATAATTCAAGATGAGAAGAAATTTCCACTTGTCTACGCGCGTTGAGCCCCTTGTATCAAATAGGGGTGTGACCATTTATTCGGTATAAATAGCAGCGCCGGACTTTATTAGTTGTGTCTGAGGTCTTGACGACCTATTGGATGCTTTCATTGGTCCGGGCGCCTTTAGTGTGCGGCTGCCAAGGCAGCCGCACTCTCTTCGGTGCGCAGAGATCGCTTGATATTTCCGTTCACTGAAATGATGCCACGTGGACCGGGCATCTTGAGTGTGAGGGAGGTGTAGTGTGGTATTGCATTAAAGCGAGCGAAAGTTTCACGTCCGAGCAGTGCTTGATAGCCACTTTGGAACGGAGCGATGTGGAAGGTTAAATGCTCGCGACGGAAGTTATCGGGGGAGCCGAATATAACTTGTAGTAGGAGGGAGCCCGTACAATGAGCCCCTGGGCCTGGCGTTACTCCTTTAAAGGTAGTATTGCTATGGCGAATTTTTCTTGGGTCTAACCCCATCCCGCGAATTGTATCCTGATATATTAGGTTTAGATTGCTGCCACCGTCCATCAAGACTCGTGTGAAGTGATATCCCCCAATTACTAGGTCTAATACCAGGGCAGCCCATCCTGAGCGTCGGATACTTGCTGAGTAATCACGATGGTCGAAAGTGATCGGTTGAGACGACCAGTGGCAGGACTTCGCGGTGACAGGCACTTGGGTATATTTTCCTAGGAGTGACGCGTTGTTTTTTCCCTTGATCACATGTAACACGTTTACTGTTTTGACTTCTGGTGGAAATTTCTTTTGTTTCCCAGTGTCTTTCTTGGGAGGCTCGTCCTCGTCTTCACTTGGTGTATCCTCCCCCTTGTGTATGGTGTTGAGTTTGCCGGATTGCTTGAAGACCCAACATTCTCTGTGGGTATGATTAGTAGGTTTACCAGGGGTACTATGGATCTGACATACTTGGTCCAGAATTTTGTTGAGGCTGGACAGTTCATCCCTGGTGCCTTTAGAGGGTGGCTTTTGACCTGGCCGAGAGCTTTTGAATCCGGCATTTACTGTCGTGCCCTTCGTGCTATCTTCTTTATTCCGGCGTTTGTTATTGCTGTTGCGCCGTGATTTCCCGTTTCCATCTCTAACTTCAGATGTACTAGGGTCGCTGGTGCTGCATCTGGCTAGCCAGCTATCCTCACCTGCGCAAAAGCGGGTCATGAGGTTTTTTAACGCGGCCATCGTTCTCGGCTTATTTTGGCCGAGGTGTCTGGCGAGCCATTCATCATGGACGCTATGCTTAAAAGCTGCCAAGGCTTCGGCGTCCGGACAGTCGACAATCTGGTTCTTTTTAGTAAGAAACCTGTTCCAAAGCTTTCGGGCTGACTCTCCGGGCTGTTGAGTTATATGACTCAAATCGTCTGCATCCGGAGGTCGGACATAAGTCCCTTGAAAATTTGCCTGAAAGGCGTCTTCGAGCTCTTCTCAACTTCCAATGGAGCTTTCGGGGAGGCCTTTAAGCCAGTGACGAGCTGGCCCTTTGAGCTTGAGGGGTAAGTACTTGATGGCGTGGAGATCATCGCCTCGAGCCATATGGATATGAAGGATGTAGTCCTCAATCCAGACCCCAGGGTCTGTTCCGTCTTATGTCTCTATGTTTACGGGTTTGAATCCCTCTGGAAATTCATGGTCCAGCACCTCATCGGTGAAACATAGGGGGTGTGCGGCACCCCTGTAGCTGGGTGTACCGCGTTGTTTGGATGTTTGTTGTGTTGCATTGTATGCTGGGGCGCGCCTGCGTGGTCCATAGATGGATCTTGTTGCACCGTCCTTTGGGTGCGAGCCCTCGCATGGGTCGAGTGTTGTATTGTGAGTGGCGTTGTATGCTGCTCTGTGTTGGTAGAGGGGTCGTCTATCCGGCCAGGTGGCTGCTTTGATATTTGGTTGTGGGGGGTCTAAGGCCTCCTCATCGAATTCAGGTAGCAGCTTCCGCTTTGGGTAGCTCTTGGAGGGCCGATTGTCGCCGTACCTCGCTGCTGTGTTGAGTATTTTACTCCATCTGATTTGGAGTGTGTCTTGCACAGCCTTGAGCCTTTGCTTCTGCTTTTTAAGACTCCTCGCGGTGGCAACAAGCCTTTTACGGGCATTCTGCTGCTCCGGGTGCCAGTCCGGCGTTATGTCGTCCGGACCATTATCCTTGATAGAATTTGTTTGTTTGGTTTGATTATCCGGATTGCCGTTGTCCGGCAGCGGTTCGCCCTGCTCCAGCGCTGGGTCTGTGTGATCGTTATTTCTGTCGAGGCGGGATTTGGGGCGGCGCTTGTGTCGCCGCTTTGATTGCTTCTCGAGGGAACAAGCCTTCGGTGCGTCCTCCCGCTCCTCGTCGTCATCTTTTGGTGCGTCCACCATGTATACGTCATATGACGAGGTGGCTTTCCAGGGCCCAATAGGCGCTGGTTCTTCATCGTCTCCTTCGTCGGCATCCATACCGTCGATGTCTTCGGAGTCGAAGTCGAGCATGTCGGTTAAATCGTCGATAGTGGCTACAAAGTGGGTGGTGGGTGGGCTTTGAATTTCTTCATCGTCCGTATCCCAACCTTGCCGACCGTAGTCCGGCTAGGGCTCTCCTGATAAAGAGAGAGACTTTAGTGTCTTCAGAATATCGCCGAAAGGCGAGTGCTAAAAGATGTCCGCGGCAGTAAACTCCATGATTGGCGCCCAATCGGATTCGATCGGCAGGGGCGCGGAGGGTTCGGAGTCCGGAGAGGAGTCCGGCTCCTTGGAGTCACAAGTCTCGCGGAGTGCGGGGCTGGTGTTCGGCTCGATCGTCGTTGGGATCGCAGCCCCCGAGGCGGCGTCCAACCACCCATCCTCGATCGGCGCAGTTGGCTCCGAATTAAGGGTCGAAGCCGATGCGGGTGCGGCCTCCAGGGCACTGTTCGGTGGCAGAGCTAGATCATGCTCGTCGTGATAGTGCGGCGCGCTCGGCAGTGGCTCGAATCCGTCGAAGATCAAGTCCTCGCGGATGTCAGTCGTGTAGTTTAAACTTCCAAATCTGACCTGACGGCCAGGGGCCTAGCTTTCAATCTGCTCCAGATGGCCAAGTGAATTGGCCCGCAGTGCGAAGCCGCCAAAGACAAAGATCTGTCCGGGGAGGAAGATCTCACCCTGGACTGCATCGCTATTGATGATCATAGGAGCCATCAAGCCTGATGGCGACGACACAGAGGAACTCTCAATGAAAGCACCAATGTCGGTGTCAAAACCGGCGGATCTCGGGTAGGGGGTCCCGAACTGTGCGTCTAGGCAGGATGGTAACAGGAGGCAAGGGACACGAAGTTTTGCCCAGGTCCGGGCCCTCTTGATGGAGGTAAAACCCTACGTCCTGCTTGATTAATATTGATGATATGGGTAGTACAAGAGTAGATCTACCACGAGATCGGAGAGGCTAAACCCTAGAAGCTAGCCTATGGTATGATTGTAGTTCTGTATGTTGTCCTACAAACTAAAACCCTCCGGTTTATGTAGACACCGGAGAGGGTTAGGGTTACATAGAGTCGGTTACAATGGTAGGAGATCTATATATCCGTATCACCAAGCTTGCCTTCCACGCCAAGGAAAGTCCCTTCCGGACACAGGACGAAGTCTTCAATCTTGTATCTTCATAGTCCAGGAGTCCGGCTGAAGGTATAGTCCGGCCATCCGGACACCCCCTAATCCAGGACTCCCTCAATCCCCCATTTCTTTCACGGGCAAGTGTTTCCACTCCACCCTTTCGTCCGCGGGCTGATGTATTATTACGGGATAGATTTCCATGATCTGTCTCCAAATTCCTTCCTCAACATCTCGACGTTTATCGTCGTGTGTGAGGCCTTCCTCCGCATCCTACCCCACTTCAGGTTGTGGCTCAAAGTCTATCACATGAAGCCGAAGGTGGTGGATGGCCAGCACGCGGAGTGCGGAGGAGCCATGGTGAGCAAGCTGCCCAACGTCTCCTGGCCCAAATGTACATTTGTGGACATGGTAAAGGAGTGGCAGAAGCAGTGGTTCTACATCACAGAACCTCGCGGCATCACTTGGGCCGCAGCTGCCGAATTTCGCTCCGGCGCTCCCATGCGACTCACCTCCTGGGTCGAGAAGAGTCTAGACTGGTGTTCACCTGACGAGCTGATAGCGCCGCAAACGCGCGCTCAAAGCATGATAACCAAGAACATCAAGCTCGTTGATGTGATCCAGGTGATGCTAGTTCGCCGGATCCTTCTGTGCCAGCGCCGAAGCCACCCTTTGTGGGAGTTCAATCCGAAGAAGCACCAGACCCTAGTGAGGCTCTTCGAGACTACTCACGAAGGTGCATGGAAGTTGCTCTTTAAGGGCAACGAGAAACCGCCGGCCGCAGATTCAGATCGCGGGCACAGCGCTAAACACCTCGCTAGCGAGGTATGTCATTTTTGATGCATTCTCCACTTGTTTGTTTCAAGGATGACGCCTGAGCTTTTATTGTTTGCCTTTTCAGGAATGGATGGAGAGGGCGAAGCGGATCCAGTGTCCGGCCCCGCTGCCCGAAGAACCGGTCATCCCGCGTCTGGCGAAGATGCTGGCGCTGGCGCACTATAAGGCTCTGGAGAAGAAGGCCAATAAGAAGGCCAAGGGCACTTCGGACGTGACGTCCAAAGACGACAAAGCTCATTCCTATGTCCCTAAGGACAATGGCGAGGAAGAGGAGGAGGAGGAAAACAACCCTCCCCCTGAGGAGAGGAAGAAGAAGAGGGCGGCTTCGGTGCATCCGGAGGCGGAAACGCCCAAGAAGGGGAATGGCGTCTCAGCGGTCAACACCGCGTGGGATGTTGACAGCAGTCCAAAACGATGCCCCCGCACTAAGCCCCAGGCCGCATCGTAAGTGACATGGCACGTTCATGCACGCATCCGACCCTTTTTCTTCATTATTTTGACATAGTTAACTGTACTATTGCAGTCCGGCCCGTGACCTTATCCAGCGATCCTCATATGGAGGCTCGTTGGCTCCGTCGGAGATGGCGAGCATGTCGCCACCGCATGCTTATTCCCCCGGGGCCAGAGACGACACCGAAGTGTTATCCCGGAGGACCGCTCCGAACCGGGGAGGAGCCCAGGACCCCGTCCGGGAGGCGCCACAAGGCGAGATCTCCACTGCCAGACACATGGGGGAGTCGATCCCCATGGAGACTGGCGAAGAGGGCCTCATCCAGTTCGACCCTCAGCCGAATACGATTCCGGAGACCCATATGGTTCCGGAGTCGGGCGAGCAGCCCCCTTTGAAGGAGGGGGTGCGCCGCTTCCACCGATGGCCCCTGTCCATCCAGGGGCGCCGGATAACCTGATGGAGGCGCCTCGAGGCGCCTCCGTCATGGACGAGCACCGTCTCCTTATGGGTGCGGTGATCGAGAAGATTCAGTTTGCCAAGAGTGGACTGAATGAAGCCTACAGTAACCTGTTGACAAATTTCGAGGTAAGAAAGAGAAAAACCCTGTGTAGACAGTAGCCCCTAAGACACTGTCCGGTGTTCCGCAAGAATAACCCGACAGAGGATCAATCTTTTGTTATAGGAGACTAACTTAATATGGATGGATAAGCAGGCGTCGCTATTGGCTGTAACCGAGAACGATCTCAGCGAGGTTAGGGTTCGGCTCTAGGAGAAGCAAGGTGAGTGATGACTTGTTAATTGCCATTTGCTTCCTCGACGGATACTGCTGCAATGAAGCAGCGAAGAATGCTTTTGTGCTGGGAACGAACTAAAGATGTTGTCAGGCCAGTGATCTTTGGGTGGAGAAGGGCAGATCATTTGTGGGGGTTATATATACTACTTGGTTTCCAGCCGGCCAATGCTGGGTGTCATTGGGTTGGGTTGGCTGGTTATTGTTGTGTTAAATTAGCAGCTGGTTGGCTAGTTGCTAACTGTTGTGTTTTGGGTCCCCGTTTGTGCTGATTGCATGCCCTGTGTTTTTGGTTATGTGGTAAGTTGGCTTTCGCATTATGAAACCATGGAATGCTTAAATAACCTAACTACTGCTGATCGCTGGCTGGTTAGAACTTACAACTCACAACTAAAACTTTTGTTGACATGATTTTTTTGATGGATTTCTATTTGAAATAAAAGTATCGCACCGATTTGATGGTAAACGTGAAAATCGTGGTTCATGATGTGGCCACAATCATGCCACATCAAGTCAAAACTGGGTTTGACCAAAGAATACAGTTGCCATGGACTAAATTTAGAACGGTATAACCGAGCCTAATCCCAGCCTTCTCACGCCATCATCAATTTTAGCCGTCAGATCATGTGTTTTAACGATTTCTGGCCATCGATTTACTTCTGGTCGCAAACTGGGCCTTTCGTCCTAAAAGGCTGCTACTCCGGAAGAACAAACCGAGGCATGTGGTTGATTGGGCATCTACCACTCAAAGCCCATTTGTTTTAGCCTCGCTCCGCCCCCGCACGTTGTCTGTATCGTCTTCGAGAGGACCCGAGCAAAACAGCCCTCCTGGCAGCGCCGCCGCAAGGAACCTCAAGCAGCGTCGCCCCTCCCCTCCTCTCGCTTGCTCCGCACAGGCGGTGGTGAATCCTCTCTTCCTCGATCGCTCCCTCTCTCCACTACCTATACTCTGCTAGGTGGAACGTATTATGTCATCCTAAAAGCCAAAGGGTACTTGGAATCCAGGACCTGGTGTTTGGAAGGAAATCATTCGTAATAAATACGTGGGTTCCAAAGCAATCTCCCAAGTGTACTGGAAACCTAGCGATTCTCATTTCTAGAGTGGGGTGATGAAAGCTAAAGAATTCTTTTTCCAATTTGGAACGTTCTTGGTTAGGGACGGCTCCCAAATCCGTTTCTGGGAAGATACCTGGTTGGGGACTAATCTCTTAAGTGTGCAATACCCAAGCTAGTACCGGATAGTTAGACATAAGTTTGTCACGATCAAACAAGTTTTGGGTCAGGAAAATCCGGATATTTCTTTTCGTAGGGACCTTATAGGTCCTCGATTGGCAGCATGGAATGAATTGCTCATCCGTCTGGGGGCCATCCAGTTGTCGGAGGAACCGGATATCTTTAGATGGAAATTGCATCAGAATGGCAAGTTTCCGGTCAAGTCCATGTATGATGCAATGCTCCATGACGAGGTTCCGATAGATAATAGGAAATTGTGGAAGCTAAAAATCCCTCTAAAAGTGAAGATATTCCTATGGTTTCTCAACAAAGGGGTGATCTTAACTAGGGATAATTTGGCACGACAAAAGTGGCAAGGGTGCAAAAAATGTGTTTTCTGTCATCATGATGAGTCCATTAAATACTTATTTTTTGAATGCAAGTTTGCTCGGTCTGTCTGGGCCATTGTCCAAATAGCTTCGAATCTTTATCCCCACGTAGTGCACGGAATATGTTCGGCAACTGATTGAGGGGAATAGATAAACAATTTTTTGCAAACATTCTTGTGGGGGCGGCCTCCTTATGTTGGGCTCTGTGGCTCATCAGGAATGACATTGTTTTTAACCATAAATGTGTTTCATCTCCTATGCAGGTTATTCATATATATTGGTGATGGCTCCGTATGCGGTCTATCCTGTAGAGGCCGGAGGACGGAGACCTTTTGATGATGGCGTCTACTTGACTCAAGCGTTCAGCCAGGGAGGTTTTCTACCCCATGGATGTCGGTGTGATCTTCGAACAGGATTGGCCACATCATAGGCTTGGCTTTATTTGAGTTTGTCGTAGTGGCTGTTTGAGCCTTCTTTTTTTTCTTTTGGACTTTGGACTTGTTGGCTGTGTGGATCTTGTTATATAGAGGCTGGGCGTTCTATGATTTTTTTTGGAAATGGAGGAGGACCCCCGGCCTCTGCATCTGGACGATGCATGCATCCACTTTATTAATTATTCACACAAGACCTTACAAAGTCATACAACAGTAAGACTAAAGTCACCGTCTAGGCAAAAAAAGTGTCGCTACTCCTATCCAAGAGATGAAGGGATGCTGATAGTCTGGGCCCAGTACCAAACAGATCTCGCAGCCAAACCTAACATCTAAGACCTGAGGTTCCATCCAGGACGCCTGCCGGGTATGGGTCACCTACTAGTCCGGCACACTCCTCAACCAGGACGCCTGTCGGGTTTGAGGCCGCCGCAGCCAGCTGCCACCAATCCATCTTCAGAGCTGTACTGCTGCATGTACGTTGCCCAGTCTAGCTGCCATCGACGCCACCACGATGCCAGACCGTGTCACCCTCCTGCGTGAGTCCATCTCCGCGCATCGGACGCAGAGTCACCACAGCGCCATGCCGCTGAGACCCGCCGCCATCAATGAGTGAGATGCCGCACCACTCCACCACAGAATCCGTCCTCTGGTCCTGCATCCAGCTGCTACTCAACAAATGATGCCCCCATGAGGGAAAACGACGCCCCAAAACCACCGCCTCGTCCGATCCGGAAACTCCGGATCAAGGTTTCCACCCAGAGCAGCGCAAGCAAGTCGACAGAAGCTGCAGAGGCGATGTCCTCAACAAGATAACGATGCAAAAACGCCACCATCGCCCGCCATGACCCGAGTCATAGCACGGTTTTCACCGGCAGCCCCATTTCCCCACTGTATGCCGGGACTGGATGCGAGAATCCACAACCATCTAGCCGACCACCTCCGGCGAAGAAGATGGCCACCACCTCCATGCCAAGGGCCGGAGCCCCCGACGTCCTCGTGTCGCGTGCCTAGTCCAGAGGCCGCTTGCCGCGCCGGAACAAAGGATGCGCATGATGGCTTGAGGAACCTGAAGGAAATATGCCCTAGAGGCAATAATAGAGTTATTATTTATTTCCTTATATCATGATAAATGTTTATTATTCATGCTAGAATTGTATTAACCGGAAACATAATACATGTGTGAATACATAGACAAACAGAGTGTCACTAGTATGCCTCTACTTGACTAGCTCGTTGATCAAAGATGGTTATGTTTCCTGACCATAGACATGAGTTGTCATTTGATTAACGGGATCACATCATTAGGAGAATGATGTGATTGACTTGACCCATTCCGTTAGCATAGCACTTGATCATTTAGTTTGTTGCTATTGCTTTCTTCATGACTTATACATGTTCCTATGACTATGAGATTATGCAACTCCCGTTTACCAGAGGAACACTTTGTGTGCTACCAAACGTCACAACGTAACTGGGTAATTATAAAGGTGCTCTGCAGGTGTCTCCGAAGGTACTTGTTGGGTTGGCGTATTTCAAGATTAGGATTTGTCACTCCGATTATCGGAGAGGTATCTCTGGGCCCTCTCGGTAATGCACATCACTCAAGCCTTGCAAGCATTGCAACTAATAAGTTAGTTGCAGGATGATGTATTATGAAACGAGTAAAGAGACTTGCCGGTAACGAGATTGAACTAGGTATTGAGATACCGACGATCGAATCTTGGGCAAGTAACATACCGATGACAAAGGGAACAACGTATGTTGTTATGCGGTCTGACCGATAAAGATCTTCGTAGAATATGTAGAAGCCATTATGAGCATCCAGGTTCAGCTATTGGTTATTGACCGGAGACGTGTCTCGGTCATGTCTACATAGTTCTCGAACCCGTAGGGTCCGCACGCTTAAAGTTCGGTGACGATCGTAATTAGGGTTTTTGTGTTTTGATGTAACGAAGGTTGTTCGGAGTCCCGGATGTGATCACGGACATGACGAGGAGTCTCAAAATGGTCGAGACATAAAGATTGATATATTGGAAGCCTATATTTGGATATCGGAAACATTCCGGGTGAAATCGGGATTTTACAGGAGTACCGGGGGGTTACCGGAACCCCCCCCCCCTCCCCCGGGGGGGGGGGGTTATTGGGCCTACATGGGCCATAAGGGAGAAGAGGAGGGCCGGCCAGGGCAGGCCGCGCGCCCCCTCCCCCCTAGTCCGAATAGGACAAGGAAGGGGGGCGACGCCCCCCTTTCCTCTTTCTCCCTTCCTCCTTCCTTTTCCAACAAGGCAAGAGGGGGGAGTCCTACTCCCGGTTGGAGTAGGACTCCTCCAGGCGCACCCATAGGGTCGGCCGCACCTTCCCCTCTCCCTCCTTTATATACTGAGCCAAGGGGCACCCCATGACACAGAAGTTGATCTTCGTGATCGTTCCTTAGCCGTGTGCGGTGCCCCCTTCCACCATATTCCACCTCGGTCATATCATAGCGGTGCTTAGGCGAAGCCCTGCGTCGGTAGAACATCATCACCGTCATCACGTCGTCGTGCTGATGAAACTCTCCCTCAACGTTTTGCTGGATCAGAACTCGAGGGACGTCACCGTGTTGAACGTGTGCAGAACTCGGAGGTGCCACGTTCGGTACTTGGATCAGTCGGATCGGGAAGACGTACGATTACTTCCTCTACGTTCTGTCAACACTTCCGTTGCCGGTCTACGAGGGTACGTAAACAACACTCTCCCCTCTCGTTGCTATGCATCACCATGATATTGCGTGTGCGTAGGAAATTTTTTGAAATTACTACATTACCCAACAGAACCACCATCCAAATCCGAATGGGATCCAGATCGGACACCCTAGCCGCCGACGTGATCTCTTCATCGCCGCCACCAGCACGACAACCCTGGCCGGGCGTTCTATGATGCGATTGTATCAACTCGATATTTCAATTTAATGAAAAGCCCTTTATCGAAAAGAAAAAAAACTATACTCTGCTACCTCCCGATGTTGGCTCCCTGTCTCGCTGCTATATGCCGGTCCAAGGTTTCTCTCGAGGACGGATCTGGAAGTCCTCGGGCGCGCTACCGCCGGATCCTATCTCTCTCAAGCACCCGTCCAGAAGGTACATGCACGTCGTGTTGGCTCTGGGCGCGAACGTCGAGCATGCCACGTTGGTCGGTTGCTGGTGGCGGTACAACGGGTCACCGTGGATACAATAGCAGCAGGTAGATGTGCACATATCTGTTGACTTTGCTTTTGGCTGTAACTACCTAATAACTCTAATGGAGATGTACCATTTCTCTGAACAGTACTTCTCATTATAGTTCACCAAATCACGAGTTGCGGCTAATGATGGGCAAGGAAAAGCGAGCAGCCACAACAACCAACCAAGGGCAATTTATAACAGAAACCAAGATTGCATAAAATGTGAGGTATGTGTTTAAGCTTTCACAATTATGTGACATCATTCTACGTTGACATTGCATCGCCCCCTAGGGCTGCCTTCTTACGTAGTAGCATGATCCATGGTGCAGCTAGATGCTAAAACTCCTAGCAGGTTAGAACACCACTATGATCTTGGACTGATCTCACAGCTGCAGACATACTTACCATAGACATTCTGGTAGTGCATATTGTATGTTTCTTGTATTATCCTCCTAAAAACAAGTTCCAGTACTATAATTTGTTAATTCAAAAGGTTTAGTCCGTTGATCTCCATAGATTCCAAGCAATCTGGTTAGTTTTCAACTTCCAGTTTCATGTCAACATATATTTACAGAGGTTCCTTTTATTTATTGGAGCAACAGGGCGGGCGCGGCAACGGGCGGGCGCGGCAACGCGCGCCATCAATGATCTAGTCTAATCTGGTATTAAAGCCGAAAGCCACACTTCACAATAATAAAATTAAGATCTGGGAAACTAAGGTTGCAAAGGTTACACCAAAAATAAAATTAAAGCCGTAAGCCACACTTCACAACAAATTGAGAAACTAAAAAAGCACTTTGCTCTACCAAATAATGCCGGCTTGCCTTATACCCCCACCCTAGCTTTCACCAGTAGTAAATTGACACCTATCAGGACCAGATGTGCCGTGGATCAGATGGGCATCTCCAGTTGGAAACGCCAAATAAGGTTGTCGTGTGAAGGTCTCGAAAGGATAATTTGTCAGCCAAGCAGGTGTGTGTCAGTTTCATATGTTTGCGACTCCCTCTAGTTGGGTTTCTAATAAGTTTCACATGCATCTGAATAAAAAAATCAAAATTATTTTCTCAGGAAAACATTAGTTATGTGTTAAAAATGTATGATTATATTTGCGTTGAAAGGAAGTTGTCAATAGTATAATTTTATAACAAATACCGCATATATTATTGACCAAATTAATTGTTAACTTCTTAACTGAAAAATGTACCAGATTTATAAACCCGATGGACGTGAAGGCGCAAGTCAGACCAGGGAAGACAACACCTCAATGAAAAGGAATACTTACATACTCACACATGATACATTAGATGGAGCACATATAGGTTACGTAGACCAGTTTACTCCATTACATTATTTTTTAGGAATATCATGCTTTATTGATCAAGTATAATCAAGAGAGAGTGCCTCCCGGATACAATCCGGAGTTACATGAAAAATAGAGTCACTAGAGGACTCAAAAGATCTAGCTAGAATATGTGCCGCAACATTCGACAAACGATTTACATGACTAAAGCGAACAGACGAGAAGACCGCCGACAACTCCTTGATATCAGCAGTGATGAGCCCCATCAGCGAGCGATCAACCGTCGAAGCATTGGTTCTCTGGATAACTGAGAAACAGTCTGACTGCAAAACGGCCCTTGAAAATCCTTCATCACAGGTGAGAGCCACCGCACGCCGTAGCGCCAATGCTTCAGCTAATTCTGGGGTATTTGAGGGAATCATATAGCTTTAAGTCGGAGCATGCATATTGTGAAGTAATGAGTGCCTTGGGGGAGTCAGGAAACTCTTCCTCTGATTCGTAGTCAAAGATCTTGCGACGAATCATGCATGGCCTCACGGTGAACGTTTCACATGTGCAAAATGCGCACGAGAAATTGAGCACAACGAGCTGTTAAGTCGATCCAGCTAATAAACAATAATTGACTCCAAAAACGATAATATTTCCACAAGCTTCATATGTGCATACCTTCCATCCTCTCCTTTGCAGCTCATACAATATATTATCATCTTCGGTAATCTGAGGCACATTGAACAGTTCAATATCACCGATGAGGAGCCGAACATGCAACAACCCCTCGGGGAGCTTCTCTATCTGCCTGCATCTCCGAAGTGCAAGGTGGGAAAGCCTTGGCATCGACCCAACATCCATCCGCCACTCCTCAATGGAGAACTCATCAAGTTTTAGCGATTGCATGCGCTGAAACCCTTTGGCAGAGCAGGACATGATTCGGCCACGATATCCGGATAAAGAGATGGAAGCTTCTCCAAGATTGGCATCGGATCTTGTTCAATGATATCAGCAAATAGAACAAGACACCGTAGGCTTTGTGGGAACTTAGCGGGGATCGTCTTGAGCACACTAAATTTGTTGAGATAAATATCGACAAGATGAGGCATGTTTGCAAATATGTTAATCACTTCTGACGGGATATGGCTAATCGCCCAAGAGAAGGTTGTTAGTTGATTCATCTGGCCCAAAAAAATAACCATGTTATGACGTCGGTATTTAGTTTCGGCACGCGTAAGATATAACTCAAAGGTCTGGAGCTCTTTATGTCGCAGACTCCTTGATGGGGAAAACTCATTTCCAAGATAAACATGCCTCAAAGTAGGGATATCCCAGAGGGACTTTGGTACTACCGAGTCCATTTGTGTGCATTTTAGATCTATAGTCTCCAAGTAAAGGAGTTGTCCTATTGAAGAAGGCAATGTCACACCTTTGCATCTTCTAAGCCTGATGTATCTTAGGTAAATGCACCCACCAATTATCCTAGAGAAAATTTTCCAGACTTGAATCTTCCACATGAAGAACCCTCAACAATTTTAGCTGGTTGGACAACGATACTGAATGAATTCTAAAGACAATAAGTGTTCGTGCTGAATTAGATATGCTTTCATGGCAAATTAGATCGCCATTCAAGTTTTGGACAGAAGAACGATATGATATCATGGTATTAGATGAAGATGGACCACCTTGTCCTGCATTTTAGTTTTGCAAAGAGCATATACACGCCAGCAAATTAAGAAACCTCATGATTTGTAATAACACCAAAATTAAATTAAAGATATAAACTTACAATGAGAGGCGAGGAAGCCTAACCTGCAGTTTTGTTGATGACATCAAGAAAACCATCTTGCCTTGCTTCTTCTATGCACCAGTCACGTAGAATGTCATGAATTCTTACTGTTAGAATGCATCCATGTACCTCACTTCTCTCAATAACTTGGACCAAGTTTCTCTGAGCCAACTCGAGCACATACTTATGTGCTGTTTCTTCTAGTTTATGATTTGGTAAATGCGGAATGAATCTTTCTGCTATCCATACTTCAATAAGAGCCAACACAGATATTTTGTAATCTTCTGGAAAAGCGGCAAAATAGAGGTAACACGATCTCAAGTGATGATTTGCCAGGTCTTTGTAACTGCGAGCTAGTATTTCTCGCATCATCTGTCCATTCTTGGTTCATGGCCAATCCAAGAGTATATCACACCATGTTTGTGTGTTTAGATTCCTTGATAGATAGCCTCCCAAAACCGCAAGGGAAAGAGGTAATCCATCACATTTTCTTGCAAGGTTTCTCCCTAGTTCTTCAAACTCATACACATCAATTATGGTTCTCCTTATGTATGATGGTAGAGCTTTGCTGTTAAAAAGTTTCCAACTTTCATCTTCGTCTAACTTCTTCAAATGATGAACATGGGTTGGCATTTGTATATGATTTGCGGCATCTTCCTTTCGAGTGGTTAAGAGTATTCTACTGCCATTACTTGCATTTGGAAAGGCTTTGACCTTTCTGTTTATTTGGTCCCATGTGTTGGTTTCCCACACATCATCGAGAACTATCAAGTATCTTCTATGCAAGAGAAAGTCATGGGTTTTCTTTCCCACCTCATACTCTTCCATTTGTTCAAGTGAATCACCCCTTGTCCCCATTATTTGTTTCATAATATCCTTCATTAAATCAATGCCCTTATACTTTTCAGATACAGTCACCCAAGCAATTTTCTCAAAGTGTTGTTCAACTATAGATGAAGAGTAGACTTTTCTAGCAAGTGTTGTTTTTCCCGCACCACCCATGGCAACTATGGAAACAACACTAAGATCCTTGTCTATGTCAACTAATTTATCAACTATTTCTTCATACTCATCTTCAAAGCCAACCATCACAAAATCATCTTCAATGTTTTCGTACATAAGACCATACTCTTGTTGAGACTCACCATCTACGTGAACCTTGTCGTCAACAACACTACTGTCTAAATTAAATTTCAAACGTTCCGCGCTTTGAAATATCTCATCGAGCTTCCCTCTTACACGCTTGATTTCGACACCGACTTTGTGAAGAGTGATCAAGTCACCGGGTAAGTGAGCATACCTTGAGATGGCACCCAAGAGGCCCTTCTTGAGCCTGTTTCGCTTGCCCATGTAATCGGCTACCTCGATGACATTCTCAGCCTCATATGAGACGGCCTTGATCTGGCTGACCCAGGTAGCCACACGGTCATCTCCTGATCTCCACTTAGCGTCGGCAGATTTCAGGTACCACTTCAGTCGCTCAAGCTCATTTTTCAGGCACTCAACTTCAAGGGTGACTCCACATAGCAGGCTTGTCTCCTGAACGGCAAGGTTGCTCACGTTCCCGACCACTGCCTTAACAGCAGACTCGGCCATCGATTGCTCTTCCTTGTATGTGCTCCCAAATTAGTGTACTTGTTTTGTAACCAATTCTTCTGCAAATAATCTACGTAGAATCGATGTCAGTATTAGTAAATTCTCTATCTCTACGTTTTTGTTATAGAACGGATAGCTAGAATGATTAATTTAGAGAACCTATAAAGATGCAAAAATGCTAGACTTACGCGAATCCTCCTACAGACCACAGTTACGGGATACGGTGGCCTAATCTGATTGATTCTTTCCCCCTGAATTTAGCTGTGGGGCCCAAATCATGTTGAATCCTTGGTTTCCACCTCATGTCCGTAAGTACTTTCCGTTAAACTTTCCCGTAGCACTTGAGCTTCCAACTCTACTAGAACTCGGCAATTTCATTACTGGCCTATGGACCTGGCGAGAGTGAGCCTTGATGCTTGCCGGTTTGCTGTGCGTGTGCTGCGACCTGCTGCTCTATAAGAGTCGTCCCACAGAGTTCTAAACGGCGGCCAGCGTCGGTGCGCGCTTGGCCGCCAGGCTTCGCCGTGCTCTCTCTCTCTCACACACACACACATTTTAGACCATGGATGTCAGTGACGAGCTGGACAATATGTATCCACTCGTTCATAGGGATGCAGCGAGCCTCTTATCCACTTGCTTTCCAAGCCACTCAATGCAGAAATTGGGAGTTCCATTCATTTCCATTATTTATACAATAATCTTGGTGGATTTGATGAACATGGATCTACACGCACCCAATTTAGCAAAATAATTAAAAAGAGTCAAATATTTCTGAAACTTTTTAGCAACAAATATGGTTTTAATGTTGTACTCATGTAGTACAAAGTTTCATGACAAAATAACTTTCGTAGACTTCTTGGCAAACAAAACAAAATTACAGCTACGAAAAAGGAACTCCCTCCGTCCCATAATGAGAATGTTAGAGATAATTCCTGACATGCAAGACTCGAATGTGTGGCCTGGCGCTTGGTGCGGCCGAGCAGGGGCGAAGCAGCCGGATCGTGGGCTGTTTGTTGGCTGCATGCATGGTTGTTGATTGCGCATGGGCTGGTTCGTCGGCATGCATGTAGCTAGGAATCAGTTAGTTGGTTAGTGGCCAAGCACGGTGTCCAGCTTCTGGGTACATGAGTCCTCTGTACTGCTATTTACACCGTCGTGGTGCTGTGTAGAGAGATGCAGTAGCCAGAAGAAGAGATGTAGTCTCCAATGGTTAGTGCGTGCGTGTCCGGAGAGAAGCTAGGAGAGTTGTAGTCTCCAGTAGGTCTCCCGTGTGTATCTGGTGTTGGTTTGTTTCCGAGCCATGGTGTTTGTGCCCCGAATAGGCCGTATGTGCGACAATAGCGTTTGTGCGCCGGAAAACCACCACCGTGTCTTGTGTATCCTCTTTCTTCCATCTTCGTTCATGCGAGAGAGATAGAGCGAGAGGGAGCTGGGCACCGGCGCAAAGAGCAAGATAGGGCTCGGCGCCAACAGAGAACGTCTTAGATTACGGGATGGAGGGAGTAAGTAGTAACTTTATGTAGTGTTTGTTTTTTTTTTACCCTGAATATCATCAGAATCATTTCTTCTTCAAACTTTACACACGAGTATAATCCTAGGGTTGGCAAAAAAATCCAGACTTATTTTACATTTTTACTATTTCTTTTTCAATTCTAGTACATGTGCACCCATGTTCACCATTGCATTTTGGCCATGATCCGACTAATCATGTTCCAAGAACTACTTTCTTTGTCATGTGTTACTGAACCCACATATTATGAATTAAATTTTCATCAACAATGTAACTAACAAAATAGCAAGTATATGCCACAAAAGCTAATGTTGGTATTAAGAAGAGGTTTCTCAAGGTATAATTTCTGTGACATATAATTCATATTTTATCAATTAAATATATAATCTCCACTAACCAATTAACAGGCAACCATGCCGTCATGCATGGAAAATGGCTACCGCCACATGCAAATACTTGACCTGTTTACTTTATTTTGCATAATTGGATGGAAAAAGCCCACCACACCATGCAACTATGCAAAAAAAATGCATTTTCTTTCATGTAGCTCATATTCAATATATATAATTCACCACAAAAAATATATTTTGCAACTCTACAATAATAAAAATAATAATCCTTATCTACCATTCTTAAGAAGTTGCTCCCCACTACTCCCTATTCTCTTGTCATGCACACCGTCCACATCAGCGATGTGCGATGTAATTATTCAGTTTCCAAAAGCGGCCAATTATCTTTACTTGATGGGAATTTGTAATTTCCGAACGTTCTATTTTTGTCATTAGATCCGAACGATCTCCCCGCCGCTCGATCCGCGTCGTGTGGGAGCGATCCTGATTCTGCGTCGCGTTGGGAGGTCGTTAGATCCGAACGATCTCCCCGCCGCTCGATCCGCGTCGCGTGGGAGCTCGTGCAAAAACACTAGTGTGATGTGTAGGATTCAAACCTTGCACCTCTTGGCAGCGGGCCCAGCTAGCTAACCACCTCGCCTAACTTCTGTTTCTTCAAAGAATTAAAACAAACAAGCTATTTAACATGTCTACTGTACTACGTTTGCACAAAAACAAGTTGGTCCAGTTTCAGATTTTTTTTGGCATTTAATTAGATTGGTACCCATCGAAGTTAGTGATCGGCGAACCAGCAACCTAGCTCGTCCATTCACCCCTTTGGTTTTTAAAGGTTATTTGGCAAATGTTCCGATTTTTTGGAACGCGGTTGAATGTCTTGCTTGATACCAGCGGTAACTCGTGTGTAAATTGCATGGTAATGTACACACAACAGGCATGGTAACTGTTTGCTGCGAGAGAAAAAAGTTTCTGAAAACATCCTCTGATAACTCATGTGTAATTATCATGATAATATATGCATAATGAACCTGATAACTTACTTAGCCTAGGTGTGATAATTTTTTTGACTATGAGAAAAGAAATTGTTGAGAAACTCACCCTCGATACTTTCTGTGCAAACAACACGGTCTTATACACACAACAAAGTTGATAACTCACTACAAACCCCACGATAACTTTTGACCCCGGGATAAAAGTTTGCTGAAAAACATACCCTGGTAACTTATGTGTTAATAGCATGATAATATACATATAACAGAGCTGATAACTTACTCAATCCAGCCGTGGTAACTTTTTCACCAGGGCAAAAAGTTGTTGAAAAATACCTCACATTAACTCATGTGTAAACAACATGATAATACGAGAGCTGATAACTCATATACAAACATCACGGAAATTTTTTGACCAGGTGAATGAAAATGGTTGAAAAACATGCCTCGATAATTTTTATGAAACATGGTAACATACACACAATAAAGCTGACAACTCACTACAAACACCACAATCACTTTTGACCCCGAGATAAAAGTTTGATGAAAAACATACCCCGGTAACTTCTGTGTAAATGACACGGTAACTTATGTATGACAAGCGTGATAACTTACGTAGCCCAGATGTGGTAACTTTTGGTCCGAAAAAAAGTCATCAGCACATATCAACATGGGATCTGCTTTCGAAGATCTCGTCGAGTTGATTTTTTTTGTAAACACGGTTTTTCAATCGGAGCGACGGTTTAAGCTAGAAAACATTTTGAAGTTTGAAAAAAGAAAGAATCTAGGATGACATCAGCCTTTTTGTCATTTAGTGCATATATGCATGTAATTAGAGGAAGAAGTGTAGGTGGAAGAAAAATTAGTCATTCTAATGCATGCGTGTATATAATTAGAGTAAAGTAAGAATCGTTCTTGCCTATTGCTAAAATCCGAACTAGTTATAAAAGTCCTTACTTGATTTATCTTAACAAGCAAACAGTTGAGGAAAGGAATTGTTGAGTTTGCATGCATGACGACGCTGACGGGTCCACCACGTAGCGAAACGCTAAGGGGCGACTAACGAGGAGATTGCTTGGCGATCTCCTCCCAGTGCTAGGGTTAGGGTTTCGGCGGCGGGGGTGGTGTGTTTACGGTGGTGTTGAGGTGGTGACTGCGCCCCCCTCGACGCAGACCGGTGGAATCTTATCCTCCACGGCACTGAGCTATGGCGGGGACGACGAAAGGAAAAGCTTCAGGGACTCCGGCGGCAAAAGCATCCCCGGCGGCAACAACGACCCCGGGTAAACAGTTCAGCGGGGACTCATCTAAGTCTCCGATCACATGCAAGACGCCGGATCCAACGGCGAGCCTCTCGGCGAGATTGGGAGGGATGGCGCTATTGGACAAGGAAGCGGAAGGATTTGTCTTTGAGGAATCAGATCAGATCTTGCCCAAGAATGCCAAGTGGTCGGCGGTGGGGAAGGTGTTCTCGCCACGACCCTTTAACAAAACCGTACTGGAGAAAACCATGCAGAGGGCTTGGGGTCTTCATCATGAAGCAAGATTCCAGGACATAGGAGATAACATCTTCGTTGTCCACTTTGGCAGCGAGGGAGATTGGAGACATGCAATGTCAAATGGACCATGGCAGTTTGATTTTAATGTGTTGGTCCTAAAAGACTATGAAATCAACGTGAGACCATCGGAGATGGTTTTTGATAAGGTGGATGTTTGGGTGAGAATGACGGATCTACCACCAGGAAAGAGATCAGATGTGTTTGGCAGAGCATTGGGCAATTAGCTGCGGGACGTTATCAAGGTCGATGTGGATGCAGATGGTATGGCTCGGGGGAACCAGTTGCGAGTTAGGGCTAGAATCTCTATCTTCGAGCCCCTGGTCCGTGGTTTCTTCCTAAAGGCATCTCCAGAAGACAAGACACGAACATGGTTCGACTTTCACTATGAGAAGATACCACACTTCTGTTTCGAGTGTGGGAGGCTAGCACATGTGGATGGCCGATGTAACCCTCCAGTGGACAAATCGATACAGTGGGGGGGATGGCTGAGGGCTTCGCCGGGAAGGAGCACTGGCTCCAAAACCGAGATGAAGGGAGGGAAATCAAAAAGCAGTGGCAGTTTCATGAGCTCACAGTCTGGAGGAAATACCAGAGAGGAGACATCTGCGAGGGAGAGGGATATTCCTACAAAACGTAACCTGAACGCAGAGTTTGATAGACCAGAGAGCTCCCGCACTGGCAGGAAGCAGAAGCTGGACAGGGAGGAAGTAAACAACCCAAAAAAAGATAGGTACAAGGGCGAGTGGCCGCAAGAAAGGGACCTCAGACATGAGATAGAAAGGAGGAAGGAGAGGGATCTAAGGGAGCAACTCAGGATGCAACAGAGACAGAGGGAGGTCGATCATGCGCAGTACGAGAGGAGGTCTCAAGGTGAAAACAATGATGTACCCAGGGGTGCTACTGGAGGACATGGGTATAAACCTCATTACCCTGTCGAGAGGAAAAGAGGATACTACGTTAGAAGGCCTCGGGAGGACCATGGGGAGCATAGGGAGAGGGACTCTAGTCCACTTACTACTCCCAATTCTAAGAAGAGGCGACCCAGACAGGTGTGGGTAGCTAAGGATGGAGGTGAGAAAAAGGAAAGCCATGACAATTTTATCCGAGATACTAGACAAAAGACGCCTTCTGTCTTTGATCGTATTACCCAACATGATGGTGCAACGGCGGACCCTGCCAGGGTGCTGGACCGCCGAGACTAATGATCTTTTTAGCCTGGAACTGCCGAGGATTGGGGTTGGACTCGGCAGTGGGCGAACTACGGGACCTGATTAGGTCATACAACCCAGCGGTGGTGTTTCTTTTAGAAACGAAGAAAAGATCAGGGGCGATGGAGAGGATAAAATGGAGTTTGGGATTCAACAATGGTGTGGCTGTGGACTGCAAAGGAAAAAGTGGTGGCCTGGCTCTCTGGTGGAGGGATAATGTAGAAGTTACGGTTCGGCCGTGCACTACTAGGAAAAGGGCTATAGATTGAGTTGACACTAATGGCGCACCAGACATGTGGTGCGCCATTACTATATACTAATGGCGCACCATGTGTTGGTACGCCATTAGTGTGGTAGACACTAATGGCGCACCACGTCCACGGTGCGCCATTAGTAATTTTTTTTTAATTTTTTCAAAACTACTAATGCCGCACCGTGGGAGTGGTGCGCCATTACTAGTTGAACTAGTAATGGCGCACCATGCCACGGTGCGCCATTAGTAACTTGGCCACCACTTCCACCGAATGCACCCCCCCCTCTCGATCGCCTTTTCAGTTTTAAAAAAAATAAAAGAAAATGATGAAAATATCAAAAAAATAAAAGAAAATAAGTTTCCCATGTGATATGTGGTCTAGTTGTTGGGAAAATTTGCAAATATGAATTTCGACTTCATTTGCAAAATCTCTCAAGAATTTGTAAAAATGGGCATAACTTTTGCATACTAACTCGGATGAAAAAGTTTTTTATATGAAAAATCATCTACTCGAAAAGTTACATCCGAATTTAACGGGGGAACCATGTTAAACATTTTCAAAATCCTCAAAAACCTAACAGAAAAAAAGATACAGGGCTTTTAAGATCTCGAGAGGCAAAAAAATTCAAAAAAATTCAAACTTACTAATGGCGCACCTGCCCATGGTGCGCCATTAGTATCTTCCTGCCTTCAAAATTCAAAATAGGTCAACAAAATAAAAAAAAAGTTACTAATGGCGCACCTGCCCATGGTGCGCCATTAGTATCTTCCCGCCTTCAAAATTCAAAATAAGTCAAAAAAATAAAAAAAGATACTAATGGCGCGCCTGCCCATGGTGCGCCATTAGTATCTTCCCGCCTCCTCTCCTCTCCTCCACTCCATCCCCTCCTCTCCTCTCCTCCACTCCATCTCCTCCTCTCCTCCACTCCATCTTCCCTTCTCTCTTCCACCATACTACCCTCCTCCTCTCCGGCGACCTCCTCCTCCTCCTCTCCGGCGACCTCCTCCTCCCTCCTCTCCTCCCCTCCCCTCACGATTTCTCCTCCCTCCTCTCCGGTGAGCTCCTCCTCCCTCCTCTCCGGTGAGCTCCTCCTCCCTCATCTCCGGTGAGCTCCTCCTCCCTCCTCTCCGGTGAGCTCCTCCTCCCTCCTCTCCAGTGAGCTCCTCCTCCCTCCTCTCCGGTGAGCTCCTCCTCCCTCCTCTCCGGTGAGCTCCTCCTCCCTCATCTCCGGTGAGCTCCTCCTCCCTCCTCTCTGTTGGAAATATGCCCTAGAGGCAATAATAAATTAGTTATTATTATATTCCTTGTTCATGATAATCATTTATTATCCATGCTAGAATTGTATTGATAGGAAACTCAGATACATGTGTGGATACATAGACAACACCATGTCCCTAGTAAGCCTCTAGTTGACTAGCTCGTTGATCAATAGATGGTTACGGTTTCCTGACCATGGACATTGGATGTCGTTGATAACGGGATCACATCATTAGGAGAATGATGTGATGGACAAGACCCAATCCTAAGCATAGCACTAGATCGTGTAGTTCGTATGCTAACGCTTTTCTAATGTCAAGTATCATTTCCTTAGACCATGAGATTGTGCAACTCCCGGATACCGTAGGAGTGCTTTGGGTGTGCCAAACGTCACAACGTAACTGGGTGGCTATAAAGGTACACTACGGGTATCTCCGAAAGTGTCTGTTGGGTTGGCACGAATCAAGACTGGGATTTGTCACTCCGTGTGACGGAGAGGTATCTCTGGGCCCACTCGGAAGGACATCATCATAATGTGCACAATGTGATCAAGGAGTTGATCACAGGATGATGTGTTACGGAACGAGTAAAAGAGACTTGCCGGTAACGAGATTGAACAAGGTATCGGGATACCGACGATCGAATCTCGGGCAAGTGTCGTACCGATAGACAAAGGGAATTGTATATGGGATTGATTAAGTCCTTGACATCGTGGTTCATCCGATGAGATCATCATGGAACATGTGGGAGCCAACATGGGTATCCAGATCCCGCTATTGGTTATTGACCGGAGAGTCATCTCAGTCATGTCTGCATGTCTCCCGAACCCGTAGGGTCTACACACTTAAGGTTCGGTGACGCTAGGGTTATAGAGATATTAGTATGCGGTAACCCGAATGTTGTTCGGAGTCCCGGATGAGATCCGGACGTCATGAGGAGTTCCGGAATGGTCCGGAGGTAAAGAATTATATATAGGAAGTGCTATTTCGGCCATCGGGACAAGTTTCGGGGTCACTGGTATTGTACCGGGACCGCCGGAAGGGTCCCGGGGGTCCACCGGATGGGGCCACCTGCCCTGGGGGGGCACATGGGCTGTAGGGGGTGCGCCTTGGCCTATATGGGCCAAGGGCACCAGCCCCTAGAGGCCCATGCGCCAAAGGGACAAGAGGAGGGGAGAGTCCTAAAGGGGGAAGGCACCTCCGAGGTGCCTTGGGGAGGATGGACTCCTCCCTCCCTTGGCCGCACCCTTCCTTGGAGGAAGGGGCAAGGCTGCGCCCTGCCCCTCTCCCTTGGCCCTATATATAGTGGGGGGAAGGGAGGACAACCATACCTAAGCCCTGGCGCCTCCCTCTCCCTCCCATGACACATCTCCCTCCTCCCGCAGCGCTTGGCGAAGCCCTGTTGGAATCCCGCTACTTCCACCACCACGCCGTCGTGCTGCTGGATCTCCATCAACCTCTCCTCCCCCCCTTGCTGGATCAAGAAGGAGGAGACGTCGCTGCTCCGTACGTGTGTTGAACGCGGAGGTGCCGTTTGTTCGGCGCTAGGATCATCGGTGATTTGGATCACGACGAGTACGACTCCATCAACCCCGTTCTCTTGAACGCTTCCGCGTGCGATCTACAAGGGTATGTAGATCCACTCCTCCCTCGTTGCTAGATGACTCCATAGATAGATCTTGGTGACACGTAGGAAAATTTTGAATTTATGCTACGTTCACCAACAGTGGCATCATGAGCTAGGTCTATGCGTAGTTTCTATGCACGAGTAGAACACAAAGTAGTTGTGGGCGTTGATTTTGTTCAATATGCTTGCCGTTACTAGTCTTATCTTGATTCGGTGGCATTGTGGGATGAAGCGGCCCGGACCGACCTTACACGTACTCTTACGTGAGACTGGTTCCACCGACTGACATGCACTAGTTGCATAAGGTGGCTAGCGGGTGTCTGTCTCTCCCACTTTAGTCGGATCGGATTCGCGATGAAAAGGGTCCTTATGAAGGGTAAATAGCAATTGGCATATCACGTTGTGGTTTTGCGTAGGTAAGAAACGTTCTTGCTAGAAACCCATAGCAGCCACGTAAAACATGCAAACAACAATTAGAGGACGTCTAACTTGTTTTTGCAGGGTATGCTATGTGATGTGATATGGCCAAAAGGATGTGATGAATGATATATGTGATGTATGAGATTGATCATGTTCTTGTAATAGGAATCACGACTTGCATGTCGATGAGTATGACAACCGGCAGGAGCCATAGGAGTTGTCTTATTTATTTATGACCTGCGTGTCAACATAAACGCCATGTAATTACTTTACTTTATTGCTAACCGTTAGCCATAGTAGTAGAAGTAATAGTTGGCGAGACAACTTCAGACACAATGATGGAGATCATGATGATGGAGATCATGGTGTCATGCCGGTGACGATGATGATCTTGGAGCCCCGAAGATGGAGATCAAAAGGAGCAATATGATATTGGCCATATCATGTCACTATTTGATTGCATGTGATGTTTATCATGTTTATACATCTTATTTTCTTAGAACGACGGTAGTAAATAAGATGATCCCTCATAATAATTTCAAGAAAGTGTTCCCCCTAACTGTGCACCGTTGCGACAGTTCGTTGTTTCGAAGCACCACGTGATGATCGGGTGTGATAGATTCTAACGTTCACATACAACGGGTGTAAGACAGATTTACACACGCAAAACACTTAGGTTGACTTGACGAGCCTAGCATGTGTACATACATGGGCTCGGAACACAAGAGACCGAAAGGTCGAGCATGAGTCGTATGGTAGATACGATCAACATGAAGATGTTCACCGATGATGACTAGTCTGTCTCACGTGATGATCGGACACGGCCTAGTTGACTCGAATCATGTAATCACTTAGATGACTAGAGGGATGTCTATCTGAGTGGGAGTTCATAAGATGAACTTAATTATCCTGAACATAGTCAAAAGGTCTTCGCAAATTATGTCGTGGCTCACGTTTCTGTTCTACTGTTTAGATATGTTCCTAGAGAAAATTTAGTTTAAAGTTGATAGTAGCAATTATGCGGACTAGGTCCGTAAACTGAGGATTGTCCTCATTGCTTCATAGAAGGCTTATGTCCTTAATGCACCGCTCAGTGTGCTGAACCTCGAACGTCGTCTGTGGATGTTGCGAACATCTGACATACACGTTTTGATGACTACATGATAGTTCAGTGCGTAATGCTAAATGGTTTAGAATTGAGGCACCAAAGACGTTTTTGAAACATCGCAGAACATATGAGATGTTCCAAGGACTGAAATTGGGATTTCAGGCTCGTGCCCACGTCAAGAGGTATAAGACCTCCGACGATTTTCTTAGCCTGCAAACTAAGGGAGAAAAGCTCAATTGTTGAGCTTGTGCTCAGATTGTCTGAGTACAACAATCGCTTGAATCGAGTGGGAGTTGATCTTCCAGATGAGATAGTGATGTTTCTCCGAAGTCATTACCACCAAGCTGCTAGAGCTTCGTGATGAACTATAATATATCAGGGACATATATGATGATCCTTGAGGTATTCGCGATGTTTGACACCGTGAAATTAGAAATCAAGAAGGAGCATCAATTGTTGATGGTTGGTGAAACCACTAGTTTCAAGAAGGGCAAGGGAACAAAGGGATACTTCATGAAACGGCAATTCAGCTGCTGCTCTAGTGAAGAAACCCAAGGTTGAACCCAAACCCAAGACTGAGTGCTTTTGTAATAAGGGGAACAGCCACTGGAGCAGAATTACCCTAGATACTTGGTAGATGAGAAGGCTGGCAAGGTCGATAGAAGTATATTGGATATACATTGTGTTGATGTGTACTTTACTAGTACTCCTAGTAGCACCAGGGTATTAGATACCGGTTCAGTTGCTAAGGGTTAGTAACTCGAAATAAAAGCTACGGAATAAACGGAGACTAGCTAAAGGTGAGCTGACGATATGTGTTGGAAGTGTTTCCAATGTTGATATGATCAAGCATCGCACGCTCCCTCTACCATCGAGATTGGTGTTTGCGTTGAGCATAGACATGATTGGATTATGTCTATCGCAATACGGTTATTCATTTAAGGAGAATAACGGTTACTCTGTTTATTTGAATAATACCTTCAATGGTCTTGCACCTAAAATGAATGGTTTATTGAATCTCGATCGTAGTGATACACATGTTCATGCCAAAAGATATAGGATAGTAATGATAGTACCACCTACTTGTGGCACTGCCACGTAAGTCATATCGGTATAAAACGCATGAAGAAGCTCCATGTTGATGGATCTTTGGGCTCACTCGTTTTTGTAAAGTTTGAGACATGCGAACCATGTCTATTGGTGTATATGCATGAAGAAACTCCATGCAAATGGACCGTTTGAACTCACTTGATTTTGAATCACTTGAGACATGCAAATCATACCACATGGGCAAGATGACTGAAAGCCTCATTTTCAGTAAAATGGAACTAGAAAGCAACTTGTTGGAAGTAATACATTTTGATGTGTGCAGTCCAATGAGTGCTGAGGCATGTAGTGGATATCGTTATGTTCTTACTTCACAGATGATTTGAGTAGATGTTGAGTATATTTACTTGATGAATCACGAGTCTGAATTATTGAAAGGTTCAAGTAATTTCAGGGTGAAGTTGAAAGATCGTCGTGACAAGAGGATAAAATATCTATGATATGATCATAGAGATGAATATCTGAATTACGAGTTTGGCATAGAATTAAGACATTCTGGAAATTGTTTCACAACTAATACAGCCTGGAACACCATAGTGTGATGGTGTGTCCGAACATCATAACTGCACCCTATTGGATATGATGCATACCATGATGTCTCTTATCGAATTACCACAATAGTTTATGGGTTAGGCATTAAAGACAACCATATTCACTTTAAATAGGGCACCATGTAATTCCGATGAGATGACACCATATGAACTATGGTTTAGAGAAACCTAAGCTGTCATTTCTTAGAAGTTTGGGGCTGCGACGCTTATGTGGAAAAGTTTCAGGCTGATAAGCTCAAACCCAAAGCGGATAAATGCATCTTCATAGGACATCCAAAGCAGTTGGGTATACCTCCTGTCTCAGATTCGAAAGCAATAAGGGATTGTTTCTAGAATCGGGTCCTTTCTCGAGGAAAAGTTTCTCTCGAAAGAATTGAGGGGGAGGATGGTGAAGACTTGATGAGGTTATTGAACCGTCACTTCAACTAGTGTGTGGCAGGACACATGAAGTTGTTCCTGTGGCACCTACACCAATTGAAGTGGAAGCTTATGATAGTGATCATGAAACTTCAGATCAAGTCACTACCAAACCTCATGGGATGACAAGGATGCGTACTACTTCAGAGTGGTACGTAATCCTGTCTTGGAAGTCATGTTGCTAGACAACAATGAACCTACGAGCTATGGAGAAGCGATGGTGGGCCTGGATTCCAAAATGGCTCGAGGCCATAAAATCCGAGAGAGGATCCATGTATGGAAACAAAGTGTAGACTTTGGCAGAACAACTCGATAGTCGTAAGGCTGTTGAGTGCAGATGGATTTTAAAAGGAAGACGGACAATGATGGTAGGTATCACCATTAAGAAAGCTCGACTTGTCGTTAAGATGTTTTCCGTAAAGTTCAAGGAGTTGACTACGATGAGACTTTCTCACTCGTAGCGATGCTAAGAGTCTGTTGGAATTATATTAGCGATTACTGCATTATTTATGAAATCTTGCAGATAGGATGTCAAAACATTGTTTCCTCGATGAATTTTGAGGAAAGGTTGTATGTGATACAACTGGAAGGTTTTGTCAATCCTGAAAGATGCTAGTAAGTATGCAAAGCTCCAGCAATCCTTCTAGGGACTGGAGTAAGCATCTCGGAGTTGGAATATATGCTTTGATGATGATCAAAGATTTTTAGCTTTATACAAAGTTTATGAGAAACTTGTATTTCCAAAGAAGTGAGTGGGAGCACTATAGTATTTCTGATATATATATGTTGTTGACATATTGTTGATCAGAAATGACGTAGAATTTCTGGAAAGCATATAGGGTTATTTGGAAAGTGTTTTTCAATGCAAAGCCTAGATTAAGCTACTTGAACATTGAGCATCAAGATCTATAAGGATAGATCAAAACGCTTAATGGTACTTTCAAATGAGCACATACCTTGACATGATCTTGAAGGTGTTCAAGATGGATCAGTCAAAGAAGGAGTTCTTTCCTGAGTTGTAAGGTATGAAGTTAAGACTTAAAGCTCGACCACGGCAGAATAGAGAGAAAGGACGAAGGTCGTCCCCTATGCTTAAGACATAGGCTCTACAGTATGCTATGCTGTGTACCGCACCTGAAATGTGCCTTGCCATGAGTCAGTCAAGGGGTACAAGAGTGATCTAAGAATGGATCACAAGACAGCGGTCAAAGTTATCCTTAGTAACTGGTGGACTAAGGAATTTTCTCGATTATGGAGGTGATAAAGAGTTCAACATAAAGAGTTACGTCGATGCAAGCTTCACACCTATCCGGATAGCTCTGAGTAGAGATACCGGATACGTATAATGGAGCAGCAATTTAGAATAGCTCCATGTAGAACAGTTATTTGAAATGGCTCCAAATATAGCGTAGTAGCTGCATCTACAAGATGACATAGAGATTTGCGAAGTACATACGGATCTGAAAGATTCAGACCCGTTGACTATAACATCTCTCACAAGCATAACATGATCAAACCCAGAACTCATCGAGTGTTAATCACATGGTAATGTGAACTAGATTATTGACTCTAGTAAACTCTTTGGGTGTTAGTCACATGGGGATGTGACCTTGAGTGTTAATCACATATCGATGTGAACTGGATTATTGACTCTAGTGCAAGTGGGAGACTGTTGGAAATATGCCCTAGAGGCAATAATAAATTAGTTATTATTATATTTCCTTGTTCATGATAATCGTTTATTATCCATGCTAGAATTGTATTGATAGGAAACTTGGATACATGTGTGGATACATAGACAACACCATGTCCCTAGTAAGCCTCTAGTTGACTAGCTCGTTGATCAATATATGGTTAAGGTTTCCTGACCATGGACATTGGATGTCGTTGATAGCGGGATCACATCATTAGGAGAATGATGTGAGGGACAAGACCCAATCCTAAGCATAGCACTAGATCGTGTAGTTCGTATGCTAAAGCTTTTCTAATGTCAAGTATCATTTCCTTAGACCATGAGATTGTGCAACTCCCGGATACCGTAGGAGTGCTTTGGGTGTGCCAAACGTCACAACGTAACTGGGTGGCTATAAAGGTACACTACGGGTATCTCCGAAAGTGTCTGTTGGGTTGGCACGAATCAAGACTGGGATTTGTCACTCCGTGTGACGGAGAGGTATCTCTGGGCCCACTCGGTAGGACATCATCATAATGTGCACAATGTGATCAAGGAGTTGATCACGGGATGATGTGTTACGGAACGAGTAAAAGAGACTTGCCGGTAACGAGATTGAACAAGGTATCGGGATACCGACGATCGAATCTCGGGCAAGTGTCGTACCGATAGACAAAGGGAATTGTATACGGGATTGATTAAGTCCTTGACATCGTGGTTCATCCGATGAGATCATCATGGAACATGTGGGAGCCAACATGGGTATCCAGATCCCGCTGTTGGTTATTGACCGGAGAGTCATCTTGGTCATGTCTGCATGTCTCCCGAACCCGTAGGGTCTACACACTTAAGGTTCGGTGACGCTAGGGTTATAGAGATATTAGTATGCGGTAACCCGAATGTTGTTCGGAGTCCCGGATGAGACCCGGATGTCACGAGGAGTTCCGGAATGGTCCGGAGGTAAAGAATTATATATAGGAAGTGCTATTTCGGCCATCGGGACAAGTTTCGGGGTCACCGGTATTGTACCGGGACCGCCGGAAGGGTCCCGGGGGTCCACCGGGTGGGGCCACCTGCCCCGGGGGGCCACATGGGCTGTAGGGGGTGCGCCTTGGCCTATATGGTCCAAGGGCACCAGCCCCTAGAGGCCCATGCGCCAAAGGGACAAGAGGAGGGGCGAGTCCTAAAGGGGGAAGGCACCTCCGAGGTGCCTTGGGGAGGATGGACTCCTCCCCCCCTTGGCCGCACCCTTCCTTGGAGGAAGGGGCAAGGCTGCGCCCTCCCCCTCTCCCTTGGCCCTATATATAGTGGGGGGAAGGGAGGACAACCATACCTAAGCCCTGGCGCCTCCCTCTCCCTCCCATGACACATCTCCTCCTCCCGCAGCGCTTGGCGAAGCCCTGTTGGAATCCCGCTACTTCCACCACCACGCCGTCGTGCTGCTGGATCTCCATCAACCTCTCCTCCCCCCTTGCTGGATCAAGAAGGAGGAGACGTCGCTGCTCCGTACGTGTGTTGAACGCGGAGGTGCCGTTTGTTCGGCGCTAGGATCATCGGTGATTTGGATCACGACGAGTACGACTCCATCAACCCCGTTCTCTTGAACGCTTCCGCGCGCGATCTACAAGGGTATGTAGATCCACTCCTCCCTCGTTGCTAGATGACTCCATAGATAGATCTTGGTGACACGTAGGAAAATTTTGAATTTATGCTACGTTCACCAACACTCTCCTCCCATCTCCTCATGGTTTCTCCTTCCTCCTCTCCGATGCTCCGGTGAACTCCTCTCCGGCGACCTCCTCCTCCTCTCCGGCGATGTAGGCGAGCGCCTCTCCGGTCACTTCCTCGTCCTCCTCTCCGGCAAAAGAACACGGCAAAAGAACGTACAAGATCCAAAAACGGGAACAAAATTTGAAATAATATCGTGCAAAAAAATGAGCAAAAAAATGAGCAAAAAATGGGCAAAAAATCGCGATCCAGATCCAAATTCAAAATTCAAAAATAGCAATGGCGCACGGTGGGGATTAGACGGTGCGCCACTACTATTTTCCCGCCTTCAAAATTCAAAAATACTAATGGCGCACCATGGTCTATACTAATGGCGCACCAGTGGCCTGTACTAATGGCGCACCGTGGCCTATACTAATGGATTGGTGCGCCATTAGTATACCAGATACTAATGGCGCACCAGCGGTGCGCCATAAGTAAAAATTACTAATGGCGTGCTAGTAATGACGCACCAGTGATGCGCCATTAGTAGGCAAAATTGATGCACCATTAGTAGGCCTTTTCCTAGTAGTGGTGGTGCCAGTACTACATTGACGTGCAGATAATGGATGGCGGTACCCCGTTCAGGTTCACTGGAATCTATGGGGAGCCATGTGTTGACAAACGATCAAAAACTTGGGAGGTTCTACACTATCTTAGAAAGCAAGACGATCTACTATGGCTTTGTGCCAGGGATTTTAACAAGGTCCTCCGACAACATGAGCAGCAAGGTGGCCACCCAAGAAGTCTGCACCAGATAGCACAGTTCGTGGACTGCTTGTCTGACTGCGGTCTGGCCGACCTCGGCTTTTCAGGATATCCGTTTGCGTGGGATAACAAAAGAGACGTTGATGAAAACATCCAAGTTCGCCTGGACCGTGCAACTTGTAATGCAGACTTTGCGCAGCGTTTCCCGGGAATCGAGGTCCAACAAGTTATGACGGAAGAATCTGATCACTAGGCACTGGTTATTAAAGCGGCAACGACACTGGTCGGGGCGCATGCAAAGGGACAGCGACCGTTTATGTATGAGGCTGCATGGGCCCGACATGAAAGGTACGAGGAGATGGTGGCCGCTGCATGGGGCGCGCCCCATGCAACCAATCAGGATGAAGGGCAGCTGGAGAAGGCATGCAGCGTGCTGAAGGAAGCGTCGAAGTCCATGCAGGTGTGGAGCCGAGAAGTTTTTGGCTCCATCAGGAAACAAATCGCTCATCTAAAGGGACAACTAGTGGAGGCAAAGGAGAGGGCGGCGCGATCGGGGTACCGGCAGGAAGTGAAGGACATTGAAGACCAATTACATGAGCTATATGAGCGTGAGGAGATCTATCATAAGCAGAGATCAAGGGTTGATTGGTTGACTGAGGGGGATCAGAACACAAAGTATTTCCAAAATAGAGCTTCGCATCGTAAAAGGAAGAATACCGTCAAAGCCTTGAGGAGGGAGGATGGAACGAGGTGCACAGATGATGAAGGAATGAGGGCGATGGCTGCAAACTTCTATGAACACTTATTTGCTACCGAGGGCTCGCGCAATGGGGACACAGTTTTGCACCGCATTGTTAGTTTGGTCTCTGAGGAAATGAATGCAAAGCTGGAGGCACCTTTCAATAATGAGGAGATTAGGGCCGCCCTTTTCCAAATGGGGCCGACAAAGGTGCCGGGGCCGGATGGGCTACCGGCTATGTTTTACCAGCGCCATTGGGAGTTGGTTAAAGATGATGTGTGCGATGCAGTACGAGATTTCTTGGCAGGGAAAATACCTCCAAGAGGTTTTAATGACATTGTTCTAGTGATGATACCAAAAGTGAACTCTCCTGAGTTGCTTACGCAGTTTCGTCCTATCAGTCTCTGTAATGTGCTTTATAAGATCGGGGCGAAGGCACTGGCCAACCGCCTCAAAGGGATCCTGCCTTTCTTGATCTCCGAGGAACAGAGCGCCTTTGTGCCCGGAAGGCTCATAACGGATAATGTACTGGTTTCTTATGAGTGCGTACATGCGATAAGAAAGAGGAAACGAAAGAAACCAGTGTGTGCGGTCAAACTGGACATGATGAAGGCATACGACAGGGTCGAGTGGGAGTTCCTTGAGAAAATGTTGTTGAAATTTGGCTTCTCCGGTCACTGGACCGATATGGTAATGAGATGTGTGAGATCGGCTACGTTTACCGTTAAGTTGAATGGTGGACTCTCCCACCGCTTTCACCCATCTAGAGGCCCTCAGGTAGGGGGATCCCCTCTCTCCGTACTTGTTCCTGTTCTGCGTCGAAGGGTTTTCGGCCCTGCTCAACAAAGCGCAGGAGGAGAGGAAGATCAAGGGGCTGTCGTTTGGAAGTAGTGGGCCGATAGTGACACATCTTCTGTTTGCAGATGACAGTGTAGTTTCTGTTGAAGGATCTAGGGAAAACTTTGAGTCTTTGCGTGCTATCCTGCAGGAGTACGAGCTTGCCTCGGGACAAAAAGTGAACCTACAGAAATCTGCAATCTTCTTTGGAAAGGGTACACCGGAGAGCACGAAGAATGAACTCAAGCAAGCACTGGAAATTGCAGAAGAGGCCCTAAGCGAAAGATACTTGGGGCTCCCTACGGTGGTGGGGAGATCAAAGGATGGGACCTTCAAGTTTGTCAAGGAGAGTGCACGAGGGAAAGTGTCTCGATGGAAAGGACAAGGCTTATCTAAGACTGCAAGGGGGGTGCTAGTAAAGTCAGGCCTCCAATCAACACCCACTTTTGCTATGAGCTGCTTCCAACTCACAAAGAAAATGTGCGGGAACCTGTCATCGATCTCATCTAACTTCTGGTGGGGCGAAGCAAATGGTCAGAAGCGGGTGCATTGGATTGCTTGGGATAAGATGTGTACGAGAAAGCATGAAGGGGGGCTAGGGTTTCGGGACCGAGAGGCTTTTAATCAAGCTATGCTTGCTAAACAGACGTAGCGCCTGTTTCAGGACCCAACCTCTCTATGTGCTAGGGCTCTCAAAGCGCGATATTATTCGGAGAGTTCTATCCTAAATGCAACGTGCCCAGCGGGCTGTTCGTACACATACAGGAGCATTCTGCATGGAAGAAACCTGCTGCTAGATGGGCTCATATGGAGAATTGGTGATGGGTCAAAGATCGCATCATGGTAATTGGATCCCCAGGATGGGTAGCCTAAAGCCACTGGGCCAGAGCTATATCCGGGGCATCACAAGAGTATGTGACCTGCTAGATGATGAGGGAGTGTCGTGGAATCAAAACTTGGTACAGTCCATGTTTTCCCCTGACGAGGCACATGAAATCATATAGATCCCAGTTGGTGCACCGGATATGGAAGACTACCTAGCATGGAACTACACTAAAAACGGGATCTTCACCGTTAGATCGGCCTACCACCTGCGGATGAGTCAGAAACGGCTGCGTTCGGGTGGGCCAGAGTCTTCCTCCTCGGTTGCTGACCATGCGTCTTGGATGAGTCTTTGGGATACAATAGCACGGGGGAAAGTCAAAACACATATGTGGCGTTTGATTAGAAATGGTCTAGCAGTGGGACAGGAGCTACATAGAAGGAAAATTAAGGAGGGTGTGTTTTGTACCGCTTGTGGGCATGAGGAGTCCATTTACCACAGGTTTTGGGGCTGCTATCACTCCGTTATGTTTTGGAAGATAATGCACTCGGAGTTGGGAGTGCCGGTGGCGATCCCGCCGGAGTCAGTTCACTCTCAGAGGGCGTTGTCGAGATGGCTGATGTCGTGGTTCGCGGAGGCATCGGATGACAAACGTGCTGTCATGGTTCAGGGTGTCTACGCACTCTGGCTGGCAAGAAATAACGCGTGCGACGGTCAGAGGATCGAGCAAGCGGAGGTGATCGCTAAACGTGTCTCCTATCTGATGGAAGAATGGCAGGCGATACATGGGCATAAGAGTAAGCAGACAAAAACAACAGAGTTACAGAAGTGGACACCACCTGCGAACGGCTGGCTAAAGGCTAATGTTGATGGTACAACGGCGAAAACCGAAGAGAATGGAGGTGCAGGTATAATCTTCAAGAACCAGGATGGTGCTTATCTTGTTGGCGCTTGCCATCTCCTCCCACAATGCAACGACCCGGCTAGAGTGGAATTACAGGCGTGCAGGAGAGCAGCCCAGATGGCCGAAGAACTCAATGTACCCAGATTACATATCGAGTCGGACTGCCAAGACATTGTTTGTAAGCTCAGGAGCATGGAGAAGGATCTATCCACCCTGGGTCCGCTCGTTGAGGAGGTCAAGGCCAAGCTTGAGTCGAGGGAGGAATGGAAGATCGCCTGCGTACGACGTGATGCAAATCATGCGGCTCATCTCCTGGCTAGGCATGCGGTCGCAAATAACTTATGTCAGGTGTGGCAGTCTATGCCCCCGGATTTTATTTTACCTGTAGTTTCGGACGAAATCCCCTCTGGGGAAGGTTGATTTAATAAATAATCTTTGAAGTTCAAAAAAAAACAAGCAAATAGTTCACATGATGCCACATCAGCATTCAGTTTCCAAACAGCAACCAATCGATATCTTTTTGTGCGATGCATTATTCTTCTGGCGTACAAGAAGGCCCACGTGCCAAAATGGCTCATGTCTTCGATCCAGCCCTTCCCGATCTCCCATCTTCTCCGCTTCTCCCGTGCAATCAATTTCCCCACCACGAAGGAACATGAAACGGACGGGGATGCGAGCGATCATCCACCTTCATGACCTAAAGAGGGATTTTATTCTCCCTACGCCCCCATCTTCTTCATTCTCATCAGCACCACATAGTAGGGTGTTCGCGCTCCTCCTTCTCCCGGAAAGTCATCACGAGTATTCTTAATAGACCCCGCAAGAAAAAAGAGTATTCTTAATAGAGCCGTCTCCGCCATAATCGAGTTCCGGTGCACGCGACCTCATCAGCAGGCCAAGATGGAGTTCGATGCAGCGCCACCACACCACGGCTGGACGGTATCGCCAGATGCCCACAACGCATCCCCGTTGCCCCGCGTCGGCCTCGCTCGAACGCGACTCCGTGCCTGGGCCGTGCCGTCGGCCCGTCGCACACCGGCAGCGCGTCACCGGCAACAGCAGCACCTCCCGGGTGCCCCACATCGGCTTCGCCCGGCGGGTCCAATTTCGATCGTTCGCGTTGGCGTCGCCTGGCAGCGGGCCAGCGGCTGCCCTCCACATCCGCCCTGCGCCGTCACAGGTCCACCACGGATCTTGCCGCTGCCCGTCGTTCAGCTCCTCCTCCCTTTGACCGGTGTGGATCGCGACGAGGCAATGGTACTCTATTCACGTCGACCCGATTCATCCCAGGCTGCGAGCTGCAATCAGGTTCAGAAGCCGAACAGGTAGGTTCTTTTGCTTCCCCTCCGTGTGTAAATATCTCACATTTATTTATGTTGACCCATTACTAATTAATCTAAGAGAAGTATGCCCCACAGTATTCTTCCCCTCCCCTCCATTTCACTTTCTCTCGCAGGCCTCCTCCCGCGCCACGGTTCTTTCAATTGATGCTGCATGCCTCCTCCTGATTGTAGGAACACCGGAGCTCTTGCCATCCTTCAAGCATCGGTTATCGCGTCGGATCCGCGATCCGTGGAAGAAGGGATTGATGCCCTGAATCATCATGTACGCATCTACTCTACTGCTGGGTGAACCCAATTGCTACTGCCCTTTTCTTCTCCATCCACCATGGCATCATGATGTTTCTTCTCCACCGGTACCAATCTATGTGCAGGGCAGATTACTTTTTCATATGCTATTTTATTTTCTGACATTATATTCCATATGCATGCTACGTGCTGATTGGTCAAGGGAAAGAATAAAACAAAGGGTTGTGCATGTGCTTTATTATACCAAACTCCCATGTTTTCTTTTGATGAATTAGCAACTAATGCATTCTGCTGTACAATGTTTTCGAACGCATTTTGTCCAAGCTTGCTAGATTGCCTATAAGACGTTGAAGAAATGCCTCAACTACCTAACATATTTTTTAGGAACTAAGGGTTATTACTCCCTCCTCACAATATTATCGAGTTAGCTATTGCTACTTGCTAGAGTTTGAATATGCCTAATATATGACTGCAACTCTGTAAGTAATCCACGTTGAGCACAATTCTTAGAACTTGGAACACTCTTTTCCCTCCAAACAAGTTTCTGCAAATGGGTACTAATGGCTAGTACTGATTTGGCGAATGGATGATTAACAAATACATCTATTAAAGTTTTCTCACTGCATGTTTTTGCTTTTTCACGTATGTGCTTCTGTCCTAATTAACGAGACGGACGACTCTTCGTCATTACATGAACTTTCATCCTATACATTGCAATGATCCCGCAGCAACGCGTTGCGAATTGTCTAGTTAATATAATTAATCATGATCCATACAACCTAATCTCATTAAATCATATTACAACCAACTAGTTATTTTCAATAGTGGAACTCGGCCGCGTGAGAAAAGGAAGAAGATATCTGCATAAATTATTGATGCAGGTGGGCATACACAAATTATTAACAAGTAACCGCTGCATGTGGCAAAAAAGAAATGTAATAAAGCCATGATTAGAAATTAGAGGCGCATTTGATCCAACAACGATAAACCATCACAACACGACACTAAGATTTATTAACGGGGTTCAACAATCTTGCCTACTAAGAGGGTGCTTGGATCCAAGGGACTATTTTTAGTCTGACTAAAAATAGTCTCTTTTAGAGGCTAAAGTTCCAAGCACCCCTGACTAAAGAGAGATTAGAACTAGTCTTGAGACTAAATTTTTTTAGTCAAGGGAACCCTACTAAAATATGTATTAGCTCTCTCTCCCTTCATTTAATTCCTCCCTTTAACACAGCCCAGCCGGTTCCCCTCCTGTTCACTCGTCTCCCCCTCGAGCGCTCCTCTCCCCCTCCCTGTGTTCTGTTCATGCGAGGAAGAAAGCAGCGGGCCTCCGCAGGACACGCCGGGCCCCTGCAGGACGCGCCGGCGGCCGCCTCCACCTCCGCTGATCGCCGCCGGCTCGACCTACCGCCGGGCCTCCGCCTACCGCCACGCCCCCGCCTCCGCCTACCCGTTAAAGGTGAGACTGAAGGCCAAGATCCATCCGCCATGGACGGCGCCCGTTTGATTTCTTTAGTTTTGTGCTTGTTTTTCCATTAGTCGGATGAGAGTCTTGTCTCAGATCCATTCGCCATGGACGGCGCCCCGTTCGATTTCTTGTCTCAAACGGAATCGTCTGGTGCTGCGGCGGAGGCCATGGACGGCGAAGGTTGGGGCTTGACGCCGCCTCGTCTCCGGCGTGATAGTTCCGGCGGCCGCCTTCCGAGGGCCGGGAACGTCGCCACACCGCGCATGGACCTGGGGAACCTTGACCTCAACGCTGACTGCGGCGCCGCCTCGTACCCCGACATGACCTTGTACACGCATATCCTTCAACGGGACAGCGGCTCAGGTCAAGGCCCCCCCCCCACAGAGGGCAAGATCAGATGGCTTGCCGCTGCGAGGTCGTCCACCTCGCCAAGGTCTGTCCGTAGCGAGGGCACCAGGTGCTCGCGGCAAGGCCGTCGTGATGCCGGGGGGAGGTGATGCTGCTTCCATGCGAGTTGCTGCACGTCGTGGGGGTTCAAATGGCGCGGGCTGCAGCAGGCAGCCGCAGGTAGCACCGATTCCGGTGGATGATGATGACGGCATCGAAGAAGACGAAGATGAAGATGAGAACACGCTGAACCAGCATAGGAAGGTATACAATTTTCTTTGAAATTTTGCTCACACCATTTCTTTGAAACAGAGAGATTTAGGCTGTTTACTTATGCATATTTCTTTTAGAGGCCAAAAAGCAAGGCTAATTGGACCAGCGAAAATACGTACATTTTGTGTGAGTTAGCTTGTGAGGAGATAGAGGATGGCAATTTTACTGCTAAAGTTTGGACCAGTCAGGGTTACAAAAATATGAAGGAGAAATATTATCAAAAGACAAAATTGTGGTATCCAGGGAGGGAAGTGAAGAACAAAATCCAGAACCTAAAGGGTGTGTGCAATGATTGGGTATGGTTGCAGCAACAAACCGGATGCGGCCGCGGCGAACATGGAGAAGTTACGGCAACTACAGCTTGGTGGGAGAGGGAGATCAAGGTATGACAACTAAAGCTTTTTCAATGACAAGTACATGAGCAATGGAGACATATGCTAATGTTGTACAAATACTATTTTGCATAGTAGACCAAATCTCAAGAAATTTAGAAAGGGTAACCCTGAGTACATTGGACTGTTGCATGAGATGTTTCATGAGGTAGCTGTGGATGGTACTTCAGCTTACGTACCCGGGCCAGCAGATGATACAGAGGCAAACGACGATGATGATGATGATGAGGATGGCAGCCCAATGAGTACCAGTGCCCGCAAGAGGGGTGCCAGCTTAGTTGATTTTAGGAGTACAACAAGTAGTCCTTTAAAGAAAATCAAAATGAACATGGAGAATGGCAAAACTAAGGGTCCATTTTTGAGGACCTTGAAGGAGATCACCACCAGAATGGACAAGGAAGCTGAGACATCAAACACTATATTGCAAGCAATTGTAGACCAAGGCAAAGAAAAGGCAAAGAGAAGTGAGGAGCGTAAGGTAGCAGTAGCTACATGTCAGCAACTTGCCATTGAGTGTGGGGCAGCAGAGGAGTCAATTGAGTACTTTGTAGCATGTGACTTATTCAAGGACAAACACAACAGGTTTGTCTTCCACAACATGAAGACCCCTCAAGCTAGGCTCATATGGTTGAAGAGATGGTGCAAAGCAAAGAATATGTATGACGAAGATGAGTCTTAGCTAGGTTGTCATGTATCCAGTGTCTCCTATTGTGTCATGTTTCCTATGATGAGTTAGGCTAATGTGGACCCTTTATGTGTTGAATTGCTATGTGGACCCTTTATGTTTTGAATTGCTATGTGGACCCTTTATGTTTTGAATTGCTATGTGCACCTAATTACTATGTGTTGAAACTAATTCATATGTTGCAGGATGACTCTAGTGATGGTGATAGTATTGATGAGTCCAGTGAAGAGGAAGAGGAAGATGAGGACTCTAGTGATGAGGAAGAGGAAGATGAAAGGAGAAATAGAGTGCTAGTACTACTCCAGTTGAGGCGGAAAAGGCTCAACAATATAGGTATGATCCTCCAAATGTTTGGTTCATATTACATTGAGCGTTTCATGGATAAGGGGGAAAGGAGGATTTTAAAATCTAAAGAGTCCGGCTATGAATGGGTACTAAGAACTCTGGGACACATAACAGACTGCTATAAAATGTTTAGGATGTATCCACCTGTGTTTCATAAACTACATAATTTGCTAGTGGGTTCTTATGGGCTGAAGTCTACTAAGAAGATGTCATCAATTGAGGCTCTAGCTATGTTTTTATGATGGTGGGAGATGGTCAGTCCATTAGGCAGAGTGAGAATCGTTTTGTAAGGTCCATGGAGACAGTTGTTAGGAAGTTTGACACAGTATTGCATTGTGTGGTTAAGCTTGCGGCTGACATAATTAAGCCATGAGATCCTGAATTCAGAGTTGTGCATGAAAGGTTAAGAAATGCTCAGTGGCATCCATGGTTCAATGACAACATTGGGGCAATAGATGGGACTCATGTGCAAGTTGTGGTGCCACCTACCAAGATTCCGCAGTACTTAAACAGACATGGGTATTGTAGTCAGAATGTTATGGTTGTATGTGATTTCGACATGAGATTCACTTTCATTCTTGCCGGGTGGCCTGGATCGGTTCATGATATGAGGCCCTTCAAGGATGCCCTTAGCCGGTTTAGTCACAAGTTTCCTCATCCACCTCCAGGTACCATACTTCACATTCAGTATATGATTGAATTGTGTATACATTGACATTGACTTTGACTGAAATGCATTGCCATCAATAGGAAATTTTTATCTTGTTGACTCGGGCTACCCCAACAAGGCGGATTATCTTGCACCATATAGGGGGCAGAAGTACCATTTCCAAGAGTTCCAGCAAGGCACCATGCCGAGAGGTAAAAAAGAGCACTTCAACTACACTCATTCTAGACTACGCAATGTCATTGAGCGTTCTTTTGGAGTCTTGAAAAATAAGTGGAGGATCCTTTTTAAAATACAAAGTTATCCTCTACACAAGCAAACAAAAATTATTGTTGCATGTATGGCCTTGCACAATTTTATCCGCGAAAGTCAGTTGGCGGATAAAGAATTCGACAGGTGTGATAGAGATGAGAATTATCAACCTCTCCTTGAGGAAACAAGAAGAAGGCGTCGTAACAGGAGGGATCTAGAAATGGAGCAAGATTCGGTCGACATGAATCAATTGAGAGATAGAATTGCTGATGGTTTGTTCCATGGCCATTGAGATAAGTGTCATGTTATTTATTTTCTTGTGTATGGACAATACTAATTTCCTTATGTATGGACAATTTTACTTTACTTGTATGGACAATTTTTATTTTCTTGTGTATAGACAAATTTTATTTCCTTGTATGGACTGTATGGACAATTTTTTCTTGGGAGCAACAGGGGCGGGAGATAGCAGTAGGGGCGGGAGAGGAGTTGGCGGGAGCCAAACTACCGTGGGGGAGGAGTTGGTTGGAGGGACATGTAGGATTAGGGGAGAGGGAGCATAATAAATGCTCATTAACTTAATTTTAGTCTCTTTAGTATTTGGATCCAAGCATGGATGATGCTAGCAAGTTTTAGTCCTACTATTTTTAGTCATGGGACTAAAATGTATCCAAGCACCCTCTAAAGGGATCCTTACGATGTACTAAAATGACACAGTACACTAATGACAAAGCCCACTAAGGCCATTAGACGCATCTCGACCGCAACGGCCGACCCAACCACTCTTGCCACAGATGTCCAAATTATCAGTTCAACTATAGCACAACGCGCACACATACATCTTTGACACAATTTGAACAAAGTCTTCAATGGTGAATATATGTCCACGATCTATAGTAGTCAATGTTGTCGTCTGGTCGATGACCAGCAGGTTGATGGCGATCTTGGGCAATCTCTTGTAGATCTCACCAATGTCGATTTGGAGCTTGCCCCATAGCCGTGTCAACCCCAGGGCGCTAGGCGGCAAGGTCGCTGACCATTGGCTTGACGGAGGTGAGGACCGCCTCTATCTTCGTGACCGCTGGCTCGATCTTATCAAACGGCTTTTGGATCGTGAACAACGTCGTGGCGATGTTAGTGTGCTCCTATGCTAAATCCGGCATCTGCTTCTAGTTGTCCAGATCCACCATCAATGCCTGAGGCTTCTAGATCCACGAAAGGAGAAATTTGGATAGGGATTTAAGGTGGATGGGAGCTAGCTTTGATATAAAATGTCATGAATCTTCCTCGTACACGCATAGATAATACTCGATTATCACCAATAAATGCGGTGATAGAAATAAAGAAGGGGATCGGGAAGATAGAGCCAAGGGAAGAGGAAACCACAACAGCGGCCAACCTGTGTCTTTGTTCTTTGATGCCCTCTCACTAGCACACGGAGTCCCTAAGGACGTGTACAATGATATCCAGATAGTTGTCTATAATATAAGCCATTTAGGAATTTAAATGACATGGAGGAGAGGGAGGATGAAAAACAATACAGTCCAGATCTTCTTCTTTTTTTGCGGGAAACAGTCCAGTTCTTTTGGTGGCTGCCAAAATAAGTTGCCCCCCTCCCCAGCATATTCTAAGTAGCTTGGATGCCTGCCGCACAATAACTAGCATAGAAGACCCAAAAAAATTAGAATCGGCTTCTCGAATAAACTGGGAAGGGGGTGGCTTATGCCGTAAGACGTCACAAGCTGTGAAATGAACTAATCTATCTGCTAACATACAAATGATCTACTTCGATGAAAATCGCAGCCTACCGACTGCCTAATCCATGCTGCATACGGTGCGTCGCTTATCGTGGGCCAGGAGAATCGCAAGTTCCAGAAAAAAATAACTTTCCCCTTTCTCGTCAGGTCTGTCTTGCGTGAACAAAAATAAGTTTCAGCAAGGTTTGTTATATTTTGTTTACTCCGTATAGTTCAAATATGATCAATCGTTAAGCATGTGCCGTGCTCATGCTTGTCAAGAGAAAATCAAGGCTGCACATACAGTCGCTCTTCTTATCTTATAGTAGCATGTGTACTACTTTTTTTGTGTGTGTGCTACTATGTACTGATATGGCATGGTTTAATTGGCAAGTGTAATCAGATTATACAAATGTGCGGCAACTACCAAGATAGCATTTGATTAGCATAATTTACAAGCGGTTGGAGGGTCGTTACATCCAAACAGAACAGACACCTGTTGTATCGTATTATTTCTTGTACTGTCTACAGGTGATGTGCAGAGATACTACAGACGGACGAGTATGTCTGAAATGATGTACATGCCCTAAGTTCTCCAAGATAGAGCATGCACAACTCACACTACTTGTATTCATGCATCTGGTGCGCTTATATACAGTTTACATGAGAGAGAGAGAGCAGTGAGAACGTGGGAGAAAGTTACAACGGCATGAGCCGGAATTGCTAACATGCAGGAGAAGATAAGCACTACGTGCATGCTACTGTTGAGGACGCGGATGACGCGGGCTGCATGGTTAGCCATCGGAGGTGGTCAGGGCGTGGGCACGTTCCACCCCCCCCCCCCCCCCCCCCCCCCCCCCCCCCGCGCAGTCGAAATGGGGAACTCGCTGACGTTGAGACTGGACCGGAAGTCGTTGAAGACGCTCGTCGGCAGTCCTTTGGTGAAGATGTCGGCGAACTGCGAGCTCGTGGGCACGTGAAGAACGCGAATCTCACCAAGTGCAACGCGTTCACGGACGAAGTGAAGATCAATCTCGATGTGCTTGGTGCGTTGATGCTGCACGGGGTTGCTGGACATGTACACGGCGCTGATGTTGTCGCAGTAGATCACGGTGGCCCGCGACGGCGGTTGGTGGAGCTCACCAAGCAGTTGGCGAAGCCACACTGACTCAGCAACCGCGTTGGCCATTGCCCTGTACTCCGCCTCGGCGCTCGATCGGGAGACTGTGTTCTGTCGCTTGGCCGACCAACTAAGGAGGTTAGCGCCAAGGAACACACAGTAGCCCGAGGTGGACTTGTGCGTGTCAGGACACCCGGCCCAGTCCGCGTCGGAGTAGGCGACAAGCTCGGTGCCGGCATCACGATGGATCCGAAGCCCGAGATGAGTCGTGCCGCGCAAGTACCTGAGAATGCGCTTCACGAGCTGGAAGTGGCAATCATGCGGGGCATGCATAAACATGCAACACTGCTGGACGGCGTAGGAGAGGTCGGGGCGCGTCAGTGTGATGTACTGAAGAGCCCCAGCCAAGCTGCGGTAGAGCGACGGGTCGTGGAAGAGAGGCCCGATGTCGGTGGAGAGCTTGGCCAGCGTGTCGACCGGAGTAGAGATGGGCTTGCAGTTAAGCATGCCCGCGCGATCGAGGATCTCCAGTGCATACTGTTCCTGCGAGAGGAATAGCCCGCCCGCCATGGTGGTGACGTTGATGCCGAGGAAGTGGTGGAGCGCGCCGAGGTCGGTCATCGTGAACTCGCGATGCAACGCCTGGATGACGGAGCGGAGTGCCTTGTCGGAGCTGGCGGTGAGGATGATGTCGTCGACGTACAGTAGTAGGTAGGCGAGGTGATCACCGCGACGAAGGATGAAGAGCGACGAGTCCGAGCGCGATGCGACGAACCCGAGGGTCCGCAGGTAGGTGGTGAAGCGAGTGAACCATGCCCGAGGTGCCTGCTTGAGACCGTACAACGAACGGTTCAGCCGGGACACATGGGATGGCGAGGCAGTATCGACGAAGCCGGACGGTTGATGACTGTACACCGTCTCTGCAAGGTGGCCGTGGAGGAAGGCGTTCTTGATGTCCAACTGATGAATGGGCCATGACTTGCCAGCGACGATGCTCAGCACCGCCCGGATAGTGGCCGGCTTGACGACGGGACTGAAAGTCTCGACGTAGTCGATGCCGGCCTGCTGTGTGAAGCCGCGAAGCACCCACCGGGCTTTGTACCGGGCGAGCGTACCATCCGGGTGGAACTTGTGCCGGAAGATCCATTTGCCTGTGACGACATTTGCACCTGCAGGACGAGACACTAAACACCAAGTATTATTCCGCACCAGTGCGTTATATTCCTCAAGCATCGCGGCGTACCAGTTGGGGTCTCGAAGAGCGACACGGTAAGAGGAGGGAATAGGACTGATGGCAGGGTTGATGGCGTGAAGAACTTTGGGCTGAGCAAAACCGGACTTGCTACGCGTGCGCATGCGATGAGAGTTAGTAGGAGCAGTGACTGGTACAACGCGTGGTGGAAGGTAGGGGACAGGTGAAGGAAATATGCCCTAGAGGCAATAATAAATTTATTATTTATTTCCTTATTACATGATAAATGTTTATTATTCATGTTAGAATTGTATTAACCGGAAACATAATACATGTGTGAATACATAGACAAACAGAGTGTCACTAGTATGCCTCTACTTGACTAGCTCGTTGATCAAAGATGGTTATGTTTCCTAACCATAGATATGAGTTGTCATTTGATTAATGGGATCACATCATTAAGTGAATGATTTGGTTGACATGGCCCATTCCATTAGCTTAGCACCCGATCGTTTAGTATGTTACTATTGCTTTCTTCATGACTTATACATGTTCCTATGACTATGAGATTATGCAACTCCCGTTTGCCGGAGGAACACTTTGTGTGCTACCAAACGTCACAACGTAACTGGGTGATTATAAAGGTGCTCTACAGGTGTCTCCAAAGGTACATGTTGGGTTGGCGTATTTCGAGATTAGGATTTGTCACTCCGATTGTCGGAGAGGTATCTGTGGGCCCTCTCGGTAATGCACATCACTTAAGCCTTGCAAGCATTGCAACTAATGAGTTAGTTGCGAGATGATGTATTACGAAACGAGTAAAGAGACTTGCCGGTAACGAGATTGAACTAGGTATTGGATACCGATGATCGAATCCCGGGCAAGTAACATACCGATGACAAAGGGAACAACGTATGTTGTTATGCGGTCTGACCGATAAAGATCTTCATAGAATATGTAGGAGCCAATATGGGCATCCAGGTCCCGCTATTGGTTATTGACCGGAGACGTGTCTCGGTCATGTCTACATTGTTCTCGAACCGTAGGGTCCGCACGTTTAAGGTTTCGATGACAGTTATATTATGAGTTTATGAGTTTTGATGTACCGAAGGAGTTCGGAGTCCCGGATGAGATTGGGGACATGACGAGGAGTCTTGAAATGGTCGAGACGTAAAGATCAATATATTGGACGACTATATTCGGACATCGGAAAGGTTCTGAGTGATTCGGGTATTTTTCGGAGTATCGGGTAGTTACGGGAGAAGCAATGGGCCTTGATGGGCTTTAGTGGGAAGAGGAGAAAGGGCCAAGGGGCTGCTGCGCCGCCCCTCCCCTCTGGTCCGAATTGGACTAGGGAAAAGGGGGCCGGCCACCTTTCCTTCTCCTCCACTTCCTTCTCCCTTCCTCCCCTCTTGGTGGACTCCTACTAGGACTTGGAGTCCTAGTAGGACTCCGCATCCTGGCTGCACCAATTGCCTTGGCCGGCCTCCTCCTCCTCCACCCTTTATATACTGAGGCAAGGGGCACCCCATGAACACAAGTTGATCTTCGTGATCGTTCCTTAGCCGTGTGCTGTGCCCCCTTCCACCATATTCCACCTCGGTCATATTGTAGCGGTGCTTAGGCGAAGCCCTGCGACGGTAGAACATCAGGATCGTCACCACGCCGTCATGCTGACGGAACTCCTCCCCGAAGCTTTGCTGGATCGGAGCCCGAGGAGCGTCATCGAGCTAAACGTGTGCCAAGAACTCGGAGGTGCCGGAGTAACGGTGCTTGGATCGGTCGGATCGTGAAGACGTACGACTACATCAACCGCGTTGTGCTAACGCTTTCGCAGTCGATCTACAAGGGTACGTAGATCACACTCTCCCCTCTCGTTGCTATGCATCACCATGATCTTGCGTGTGCGTAGGAATTTTTTTAAAATTACTACGAAACCCAACAGTGGTATTAGAGCCTAGGTTTTATATGTTGATGTTATATGCACGAGTAGAACACAAGTGAGTTGTGGGCGATATAAGTCATACTGCTTACCAGCATGTCATACTTTGGTTTGGCGGTATTGTTGGACGAAGCGGCCTGGACTGACATTACGCGTACGCTTACGCGAGACCGGTTCTCCCGACGTGCTTTGCACATAGGTGGCTTGCGGGTGACAGTTTCTCCAACTTTAGTTGAACCGAGTGTGGCTATGCCCGGTCCTTGCGAAGGTTAAAACAGCACCAACTTGACAAAATATCGTTGTGGTTTTGATGCATAGGTAAGATTGGTTCTTGCTTAAGCCCGTAGCAGCCACGTAAAACTTGCAACAACAAAGTAGAGGACGTCTAACTTGTTTTTGCAGGGCATGTTGTGATGTGATATGGTCAAGAGATGATGCTAAATTTTATTGTATGAGATGATCATGTTTTGTAACCGAGTCATCGGCAACTGGCAGGAGCCATATGGTTGTCGCTTTATTGTATGCAATGCAATCGCGCTGTAATGCTTTACTTTATCACTAAGCGGTAGCGATAGTCGTGGAAGCATAAGATTGGCGAGACGACAACGATGCTACGATGGAGATCAAGGTGTCGCACCGGTGACGATGGTGATCATGACGGTGCTTCGGAGATGGAGATCACAAGCACAAGATGATGATGGCCATATCATATCACTTATATTGATTGCATGTGATGTTTATCTTTTATGCATCTTATCTTGCTTTGATTGACGGTAGCATTATAAGATGATCTCTCACTAAATTATCAAGGAGTGTTCTCCCTGAGTATGCACCGTTGCGAAAGTTCTTCGTGCTGAGACACCACGTGATGATCGGGTGTGATAGGCTCTACGTTCAAATACAACGGGTGCAAAACAGTTGCACACGAAGAATACTCAGGTTATACTTGACGAGCCAAGCATATACAGATATGGCCTCGTAACACGGAGATCGAAAGGTCGAGCGTGAATCATATAGTAGATATGATCAACATAGTGATGTTCACCAATGAAACTACTCCATCTCACGTGATGATCGGACATGGTTTAGTTGATTTGGATCACGTGATCACTTAGAGGATTAGAGGGATGTCTATCTAAGTGGGAGTTCTTAAGTAATATGATTAAATTGAACTTAAATTTATCATGAACTTAGTCTCGGTAGTATTTTGCAAATCATGTTGTAGATCAATAGCTCGCGTTGTTGCTTCCCTGTGTTTATTTTGATATGTTCCTAGAGAAAATTGTGTTGAAAAATGTTAGTAGCAATGATGCGGATTGGATCCGTGATCTGGGGTTTATCCTCATTGCTGCACAGAAAAATTATGTTCTTGATGCACCGCTAGGTGACGGACCTATTGCAGAAGCAGATGCAGACGTTATGAACGTTTGGCTAGCTCAATATGATGACTATTTGATAGTTTAGTGCACCATGCTTAATGGCTTAGAATCGGGACTTCAAAGACGTTTTGAACGTCATGGAGCATATGAGATGTTCCAGGAGTTGAAGTTAATATTTCAAACAAATACCCGAGTTGAGAGATATGAAGTCTCCAACAAGTTCTATAGCTAAAAGATGGAGGAGAATCGCTCAACTAGTGAGCATGTGCCCAGATTGTCTGAGTACTACAATCGCTTGAATCAAGTGGGAGTTAATCTTCCAGATAAGATAGTGATTGACAGAATTCTCTAGTCACCATCACCAAGTTAGTAGAACTTCGTGATGAACTATGATATGCAAGGGATAACGGAAACGATTCCCAAGCTCTACGTAATGCGGAAATTGGCGAAGGTAGAAATCGAGAAAAACATCAAGTGTTGATGGTAGACAAGACCACTAGTTTCAAGAAAAGGGCAGAGGGAAGAAGGGGAACTTCAAGAAGAATAGCAAGCAAGTTGCTGCTCAAGTGAAGATGCCCAAGTCTGGTCCTAAGCCTGAGACTAAGTGTTTCTACTGCAAAGGGACTGGTCACTGGAAGCAGAACTACCCCAAGTGATTGGCAGATAAGAAGGATGGCAAAGTGAACATAAGTATATTTGATATACATGTTATTGATGTGTACTTTACTAGTGTTTATAGCAACCCCTCAGTATTTGATACTAGTTCAGTTGCTAAGATTAGTAACTCGAAACGGGAGTTGCAGAATAAACAGAGACTAGTTAAGGGTGAAGCGACGATGTGTGTTGGAAGTGGTTCCAAGATTGATATGATCATCATCGCACACTCCCTATACTTTCGGGGTTAGTGTTGAACCTGAATAAGTGTTATTTGGTGTTTGCATTAAGCATGAATATGATTTGATCATGTTTATTGTAATACGGTTATTCATTTAAAGTAAGAGAATAAATTGTTGTTCTGTTTACATGAATAAAACCTTCTATGGTCATACACCCAATGAAAATGGTTTGTTGAATCTCGATCGTGGTGATACACATTTTTATAATATTGAAGCCAAAAGATGCAAAGTCAATAATGATAGTGCAACTTATTTGTAGCACTGCCGTTTAGGTCATATTGGTGTAAAGCGCATGAAGAAACTCCATGCTGATGGGATTTTGGAATCACTTGATTATGAATCACTTGATGCTTGCGAACCATGCCTCATGGGCAAGATGACTAAGACTCCGTTCTCCGAAGCGAGCAACTGACTTATTGGAAATAATACATACTGATGTATGCGGTCCGATGAGTGTTAAGGCTCACGGCAAGTATCGTTATTTTCTGAACTTCACAGATGATTTGAGCGGATATGGGTATATCTACTTGATGAAACATAAGTCTGAAACATTTGAAAGGTTCAAAGAATTTTAGAGTGAAGTGGAAAATCATCGTAACAAGAAAAATAAGGTTTCTATGATCTGATCGCGGAGACAATTTTTTTTTGAGTTACGAGTTTTGTCTTCAATTAAAACAATGTGGAATAGTTTCACAAACTCATGCCACCTGGAACACCACAGCATAATGGTGTGTCCGAACGTCATAACCGTACTTTATTGGATATAGTGCAATCTATGATGTTTCTTACTGATTTACCACTATCATTTTGGGGTCATGCATTAGAGACAGCTGCATTCACGTTAAATAGGGCACCATTAAAATCCGTTGAGACGACGCTTTATGAACTGTGGTTTGGCAAGAAACCAAAGTTGTCGTTTCTTAAAGTTTGGGGTTGCGATGCTTATATGAAAAAGTTTCAACCTGATAAGCTCAAACCCAAATCGGAGAAATGTGTCTTCATAGGATACCCAAAGGAGACAGTTGGGAACACCTTCTATCACAGATCCGAAGGCAAGTTATTCGTTGCTGAGAATGGATCCTTTTCAGAAAAGGAGTTTCTCTCAAAAGAAGTGAGTGGGAGGAAAGTAGAACTTGATAAGGTAATTGTACCATATCCCTTATTAGAAAGTAGTTCATCACAAAAATCTGTTCTTGTGACTACTACACCAATTAGTGAGGAAGCTAATGATGATGATCATGTAACTTCAGATCAAGTTACTACCGAATCTCGTAGGTAAACCAGAGTGAGATCCGCACCAGAGTGGTGCGGTAATCCTATTCTGGAAGTCATGTTACTAGACCATGACGAACTTGCGAACTATGAAGAAGCGATGGTGAGCCCAGATTCCACAAAATGGCTTGAGGCCATGAAATCTGAGATGGGATTCATGTATGAGAACAAAGTATGGACTTTGGTTGACTTGCCCGATGATCGGCAAGTCATAGAAAATAAATGGATCTTCAACAGAAAGACGGACGCTGATAGTAGTGTTACTATCTATAAAGCTAGAATTGTCGCAAAAGGTTTTCGACAAAGTCCAAGGTGTTGACTACGATGAGATTTTCTCACTCGTATAGATGCTTAAAAGTTTGTCCAAATCATGTTAGCAATTGCCGCATTTTATGAAATCTGGCAAATGGATAACAAAACTGCAATCCTTAATGGATTTCTTAAAGTAAGAGTTGTCTATGATGCAATCAGAAGGTTTTGTCAATCCTAAAGGTGCTAACAAAATAAGCAAGCTCCAGCGATCCATCTATGGACTGGTGCAAGCATCTCGGAGTTGAAATATACGCTTTCATAAGTTGATCAAAGCATATAGTTTTATACAGACTTACGGTGAAGCCTGTATTTACAAGAAAGTGAGTGGGAGCACTACAACATTTCTGATAAGTATATGTGAATGACATATTGTTGATCGGAAATAATGTAGAATTATTCTGCAAAGCATAAAGGAGTGTTTGAAAGGAATTTTTCAAAGAAAGACCTCGGTGAAGCTGCTTACATATTGAGCATCAAGATCTATAGAGATAGATCAAGACGCTTGATAAGTTTTTTTTTCAATGAGTACATACCTTGACAAGATTTTGAAATAGTTCAAAATGGAACAGTCAAAGAAAGAGTTCTTGCCTGTGTTACAAGGTGCGAAATTGAGTAAGACTCAAAGCCCGACCATGGCAGAAGATAGAAAGAGAATGAAAGTCATTCCCTATGCCTCAGCCATAGGTTTTATAAAGTATGCCATGCTGTGTACCAGATCTATTGTATACCCTACTACTGAGTTTGGCAAGGGAGTACAATACTGATCTAGGAGTAGATGACTGGACAATGGTCAAAATTATCCTTAGTGGAATAAGGATATGTTTGTCGATTATGGAAGTGACAAAAGGTTTGTCGTAACGGGTTATGTCGATGCAAGTTTTGACACTAATCTAGATGAATCTAAGTCTCAATCTAGCTACATATTGAAAGTGGGAGAAATTAGCTAGAGTAGCTCCATGCAGAGCATTGTTGACATAAATATTTACAGAATACTTACGGATCTAAACATAACAGACCCGGTGACTAAAATTATCTCACAAGCAAAACATGATCACACCTTAGTACTCTTTGGGTGTTAATCACATAACGATGTGAACTAGATTACTGACTCTAGTAAACCCTTTGGGTGTTGGTCACATATCGATGTGGACTATGGGTGTTAATCACATGGTGATGTGAACTATTGCTGTTAAATCACATGGCGATGTGAACTAGATTATTGACTCTAGTGCAAGTGGGAGACTGAAGGAAATATGCCCTAGAGGCAATAATAAAGTTATTATTTATTTCCTTATTACATGATAAATGTTTATTATTCATGCTAGAATTGTATTAACCGGAAACATAATACATGTGTGAATACATAGACAAACAGAGTGTCACTAGTATGCCTCTACTTGACTAGCTCGTTGATCAAAGATGGTTATGTTTCCTAACCATAGACATGAGTTGTCATTTGATTAAGGGGATCACATCATTAAGTGAATGATCTGATTGACATGATCCATTCCATTAGCTTAGCACCCGATCGTTTAGTATGTTGCTATTGCTTTCTTCATGACTTATACATGTTCCTATGACTATGAGATTATGCAACTCCCGTTTGCCGGAGGAACACTTTGTATGCTACCAAAGGTCACAATGTAACTGGGTGATTATAAAGGTGCTCTACAGGTGTCTCCAAAGGTACATGTTGGGTTGGCGTATTTCGAGATTAGGATTTGTCACTCTGATTGTCGGAGAGGTATCTCTGGGCCCTCTCGGTAATGCACATCACTTAAGCCTTGCAAGCATTGCAACTAATGAGTTAGTTGCGAGATGATGTATTACGGAACGAGTAAAGAGACTTGCCGGTAACGAGATTGAACTAGGTATTGGATACCGACGATCGAATCCCGGGCAAGTAACATACGATGACAAAGGGAACAACGTATGTTGTTATGCGGTCTGACCGATAAAGATCTTCGTAGAATATGTAGAAGCCAATATGGGCATCCAGGTCCCGCTATTGGTTATTGACCGGAGACGTGTCTCGGTCATGTCTACATTGTTCTCGAACCGTAGGGTCCGCACGCTTAAGGTTTCGATGACAGTTATATTATGAGTTTATGAGTTTTGATGTACCGAAGGAGTTTGGAGTCCCGGATCAGATCGGGGACAGGACGAGGAGTCTCGAAATGGTCGAGACGTAAAGATCGATATATTGGACGACTATATTCGGACATCGGAAAGGTTCTGAGTGATTCGGGTATTTTTCGGAGTACCGGGTAGTTACAGGAGAAGCAATGGGCCTTGATGGGCTTTAGTGGGAAGAGGAGAAAGGGCCAAGGGGCTGCTGCGCCCCCCCTCCCCTCTGGTCCGAATTGGACTAGGGAAAAGGGGGCCGGCCACCTTTCCTTCTCCTCCACTTCCTTCTCCCTTCCTCCCCTCTTGGTGGACTCCTACTAGGACTTGGAGTCCTAGTAGGACTCCGCATCCTGGCCGCACCAATTGCCTTGGCCGGCCTCCTCCTCCTCCACCCTTTATATACTAAGGCAAGGGGCACCCCATGAACACAAGTTGATCTTCGTGATCGTTCCTTAGCCGTGTGCGGTGCCCCCTTCCACCATATTCCACCTCGGTCATATTGTAGCGGTGCTTAGGCGAAGCCCTGCGACGGTAGAACATCAAGATCGTCACCACGCCGTCATGCTGACGGAACTCCTCCCCGAAGCTTTGCTGGATCGGAGCCCGGGGAGCGTCATCGAGCTAAACGTGTGCCAAGAACTCGGAGGTGCCGGAGTAACGGTGCTTGGATCGGTCAGATCGTGAAGACGTACGACTACATCAACCGCGTTGTGCTAACGCTTCCGCAGTCGATCTACAAGGGTACGTAGATCACACTCTCCCCTCTCTTTGCTATTCATCACCATGATCTTGCGTGTGCGTAGGAAATTTTTTGAAATTACTACGAAACCCAACATGGCGCACATGTACTAGCTGCATGGGAAACATCGGGCGAGATGGCGTCCAGGGGGGAGGCTGGTGCGGGTAGTGGGGAGGTAGGCGCGTGAGGCGAGGCTGGTGTGGGTGCAGGCGACGCGGGCCCAGGCAAACTGGCAGGCGGGGTGGACGCGCGATCGGCGCATGCAGCGGGTGGAGAAGCGGCCCGGGGTGCGGGCGAATGAGATGCGCATGCAACGGGCGGTCCAGCGTGGGGCACAGGATCCAGAGAGGATCTCTGTCGCGGCAAGTACGAGGGAGCTGGGTTGGCCGCGCGGAGTTCAGGATGGATCGGGGCGCCGGGATTTTCTGTGGCCAGAGGAATAGGCGAGGAGCGTGGCAAGGCGTCAGAGGAGTAGGGAAAGGTGCTTTCATCGAACGTGACATGTCGGAAGATGATAAATTTGCGCGTGTCTAAGTCGAAGCAGCGGTAGCCCTTGTGCTCCAATGGGTAGCCAAGGAAAACACACCGTGACGACTGCGGGGCTAGTTTGTGAGGGCTTGTGGCAATGGTGTTGGGGAAGCAGAGGCAGCCGAAGGCACGCATGTGATCGTACGCAGGATGATGTCCTAAGAGGAGGAAGTGCGGCGTCACAAAATTAATGGCCGAGGAGGGTCGCCGGTTTAGGATGTATGTGGCGGTGTGAAGAGCTTCGACCCAAAAAGGCGGTGGGAGGTGTGCATGGATTAGTAGAACACGAAGAATGTCGTTGGTGGTGCGGATGAGGCGCTCGGCTTTCCCGTTTTGGGGAGAGGTGTGAGGGCACGAGAGACGGAAAGAGGAGCCGTGGCGAGAGAAGAGGTCGCGCAAGGAGGAAGTGAGGAATTCCCCGCCGTTATCGCATTGCATGCATTGGATGGTCACGTGAAATTGTGTGAGTACGTACATGAAGAAACGAGTGATGGTGTCGGCGGTGTCGGACTTGTTGCGCAACGGGAACGTCCATGAGTAATGAGAGTAATCGTCAAGTATCACGAGATAGTACATAAAACCGGAGAAACTAGAGACAGGCGAAGTCCACAAGTCACAATGGATTAATTGGAAATGTGCACTTGTTTTGGTAGTAGAATGGGAAAAAGGCAGCCGTGGCTGCTTGCCTAGTTTACATGAGGAACAAACAGTGGTGCTAGGCATGTCATTATTACAATTGGGAAGGAAATCACGAGCTATAATAGAAACTGCTTTATTGCTAGCGTGGCCCAAACGAAGATGCCATAGGCCATTGGAGACGACGGAGAGCGCCGCTTGCACGCTGGAGTTGCTGAAGAAGGGGTAGAGGTCGCCATGGCTATTGGACCTCATGATTATTTTTCCCGTTGCTAGGTCCTTCACGGAAAAACCGAACGGATCAAATTCTATTGAGCAAAAGTTATCTTGAGTAAAACGACGAACAGAAATTAAGTTCTTAATGATTGTGGGAGAGACAAGTACGTCGTTTAAAGAGAAGTTTGAGATGGAAGTGGAACCTACGGCAGTAATAGGTAATCGAGACCCGTCACCTACGAGGATGCCAGAGGTATGACGCAAAGACGGGGAACCATACGAGGTGAGGGTGCCCGTGTTACCTGCGACGTGCGACGTAGCGCCCGTGTCGAGGAACCAGTCCGGCGCGCCGCCGGCATGCTGCTGCTGGACGGAGAGGTTCTGGAGCACCGCATATAGCTGGTTATACAGCTCCCATGTTGGCCCACTGGAGGAGGGCGCGACGGCCACCGGGTAGGCCTGCGGGGGCGGTGGCGGCCGTGGACCTAGGACGCCGGCGGCGTTGGGTGCCGCCCAGGGCGCGCGTGGCTGGGGCGGTCCGGGCAGAAGAGCGCCGTAGGGCGCGAAGTAGCCAGTGGGCAGAGAGGCACCGGCGCTAGGCGGAGCTCCACCACGCCCAGCCGGAGTGCCACCGGAGGACTGGGCGCCACGGCCGCGGCCGCGCCCGCGGCCACGTCCGCGCCCTCCTTTGTCGCGGTCAGTGGTGGGAGAGGCGGCCGGGCCCTTGTCTCGGTCGTTGGAGGCGCGATCCGGCGCCCGCTCGATGGAGGCGCTCCCGGGGCCCTGCCCGATGGTGAGCGCGGTCGCCGTGGCTTCAGGACGGCCATCCAAGCACGCTCGCTCGTTGGCCGATATCTCCTCCATGAGTAGCCGCGAGCGCGCCTGCACAAACATGGGAAAAGGAATTTGCATCGGCAGCAGGGTCGCCATCACATGGAACTTACGGTTGAGCCCGCGGATGAGTTGGAGAGTGAGCGACTGGTCGGTGATGTTCTCGCCGACGTCCGCGAGGGCATCGGCAAGGGACTTGAGCCACCTGCTATATTCAGCGACGGAGAGGTCGCCTTGGACGAGGTTGCGGAACTCCGGCCGAGGATGACGGCGCGGCCGGGCTGGTTGTCCATGAAGAGAAGATGAAGCTGCAACCAGATGTCGTGGACGGTGCTGTCCGGAGTGGCGACGACGTCGAGGAGGTCTTCATCGACCACACCGTGCATCCAGAGCACCATGGTCAAGTCATCATTACGCCACGCGGCGCTCTGGCCGAGTGGGTCGGCGGCGACGTCGAGGTGGTGCTGGACCTCGTACCGGCAGGAGATGGTGTAGAAGAGCTGGCGCCACCGTGTGTAGTTGCCCGACTCGAGCTGGAGCTTGGTGGCGAAGTAGTGCGCGATGGAGGGTGGGAGGCCGGCGGGAGACGAGGTGCCGGCGACGGAGCTGCCGATCCCAAGGTGCGGGACGAGAACACCACCCGGACGGGGCACAGGAGTGCTGCCGGCGGTCCGCAGGATGCCCGCGGCAGGCGCAGGGGCGAGGTGGACCGTGCGGGGGGGGGCGAGGAGGACGAGGAAGGAGCCGCTGCGCCCTCGGGAACAGTCACCTTGCCTCGGTCGGCGAGGGGCGCGGCTCGGTGCCGGTACAGCCGCGGGGAGAGGTGTGGCCGCAGGCGGAGCGACGGCGGGTGGCGCTGCGGCGAGAGGGACGGGGCGACCGGGTTGGGCGCCGGGGAGTCGAAGTCCGCCAAGCGGGTACGGCGGAGGAGCCGGTTCATAGCGGAAGCTGGGGTGGAAGAGGATCGATGGGACTCGGCGTCTGATACCAAGATAGAGCATGCACAACTCACACTACTTGTATTCATGCATCTGGTGCGCTTATATACAGTTTACATGAGAGAGAGAGAGCAGTGAGAACGTGGGAGAGAGTTACAACGGCATGAGCCGGAATTGCTAACATGCAGGAGAAGATAAGCACTACGTGCATGCTACTGTTGAGGACGCGGATGACGCGGGCTGCATGGTTAGCCATCGGAGGTGCAGGGCGTGGGCACGTTCCAACACTCCACGACGACAAGCTCGTTTACTCCAATCTGGTGCAGCGCAGATTGGGCCTTGATTTCCGTCCTTGCTATCTTGGCCCGCTTCTGGCCAACTGAACAGCCGGTAGTTGTAGCTTCCAGCATGACAGCCGCTGACCAAGATACCAAAGTACACACTAAGTAGATCGTTCCAACTCCAACTCAAATTCCTGGTGCATCCTATTCCTCGACCTTGACTGATCATCTTTTGATTGTCTGATGCCATTCTCACTGTTCCGTGTCTCCCTACTAGCACACTATGATTCCTTGCAAGTATTTATAGAGGAGCCATAGTCATTGTTGTATGTACATGATTCAACCACTCAAACGCACAGGCTTTACTGTTGTACCGATCACCTGACATGAAAGATATTTGGGTTGTGAACTTGTGAAAAGTTCCTCCAAGGGATGAAGCGAGGCTGCCTTGCAAGCAGGTTTCACATGGTTTGTTTGAAGATATGGGGCCATGGTGGTGGGGATGCATGGTGCACTGGCCCCGTGCAAGTTCACAATTTCGATTACGTGCTTATCTCTCTAAAATGGTCACGCGAATATATTTCATGCGTGGTAAATTTACAAGGTGTCACGCGAAGGGTGAAGAAAGGCAATCACGTCACAGGCTAGCACGACTCTAAAACACATCATGAGATTTTAGGCTAAGGGAACAGAGTGTGTAAGGTCCCTTCTACGTGTTTTGGTAGCTTTAACCTCATTCAAGACAAACAAGAAAATGCAACTTCGGATTTTCCTATCGTATAAAAAATATATAGCCAAGTTGGAGATGATGTTGGGTATTTTGGCCCACCCTAGCAGCATCACGTTTTGTGATAATTTAACTCCTGTACATTTTTTGAGATTGCTGTGTAGATATTTCGAATTTATTAGCAGTTTTCGAATTCACGAACATTTTTCAAATACCAAACACTTTACGAATCAAAGAAAAGTTTTGACTACAAAATTTTCAAACTGACAAACATTTTTGGAATACCTAAAAACATTTATCAAATCCAATATATATTTTAATTCAGGAACATTTTCTGAATACCTGAATATTTTCTAGAATTTGTGAACTTTTTTGAATCCACAGCAAGCATATTGTGCATTTGTAAACATTTTTAAATTCGTGAACAATATTCGAATTTGCAAACATTTTCTTGAGTAAGTAAACATTGTTATCGGATAACCAAACATATTTTTAATTTGCCACAAACATATTTTTAACTCACGAACATTTTTCTAATCCGAATACATGGACATTTTTGAATTTTCCGCGAACATATTTTGTATTTGTGAAAAAAAATTAATTCACCGCAAACGTTTTTTCAATACAAATTCTGTTTCGAATCCACAAACATTTTTTAATTCATCAGAATTTTTTGATATCATGAACATATATTCTAATTCTATTCGAAATAAAAAACATTGTATGAAAATAATAATTAAAAATCGCTGGGTCTCGCTTGGAGTCTCACACATTTTCATTTGTTTTCAACCGGATGAAAACAAATGATCGCCAGCTGCTAATTTACACGTGTCCTCTAGCACATCCACTGGCACATACACGTTTCGCCCAGCCGTCCTTATCTCTTCACCCCGTTTGTCCTCCACAAGTTTTCATCCCCACTCCCTTTTCTCTTCCCCATCTTTGCTCGTCACGTGAGAAGAGGTGAGCTCGCATGGCGGATTTCGGCCACGGTGCTGCGAACCAGGGAGCGACAGTGCTACCACGTTGTTACATCCCATCGCAAAATGAAGAGACGGTGAAGCCCACGCCTCACTGCCGCAGTGCTGCATCCCTGAGGGAGCGACACATTGTGTGCGTGGCAGGTGGTCGCTCGTCGGTACCGCTGGCGATGCGTTGCGACGCTCGTTAACACTGTATGTGCTGCGACGCAGCAACACGTCCATGGCCACAATGTTGTGATGCAACCTGCTAATACTGCAAGTTGCCGACGGCGGAGCTGCATTGGAGTGTCCTCCGGGTCATTGGAGCTCTGTCGCGGCTGCAATCAAGCGCCACTGGAGCTATAGTGAAGGACGCCGGAAGGTCATCATAACTTTGTCGGGGTTGCAATGAAGCACCGTCGGAGCTGCAGTCAAGCACGTCGGTGGGTCGTCGAAACTTCGTTGGGGTTGCAACGGAGTGCCGGCAGAGCCGCCCGTGCTGACATGTGTCACACCTGCTACGATGTAGCGCTGGACTAGCAAGGAGAAGGAGTAGCACAGGAGAGTTGTGGGCTGAGCCCACTGGGTCTGGCTTGGGCCGCATGTGGCCAAGCCGTCCGTCGTGTGTGTGTGCCTGTACTTATGGAACCGTCCTCTGTTGGACAAGGCAGCGAAGGAAAAGTCTGAATTATTCTCATCTCCTTCTCCAACCTCACCTACTCTCTGTTCTTCCTCATCCCCCACTCCGATCCCCTTCCTGTGGCAACGATTTCATCGATCGGTCGTCACAATTGGTAATCAGAGCCAACAATTTCCTCCCAAAAATTTTGCGCCGCGGCATCCTCAACTCCTTTGACTGATCGGTAACATCCACCGCTGTCGGTGGGAATTCACTCCGGTGAGATCCCACAAAATCCACAGCGGGGTTCGATCTGTTCGGGGCGGGTACCACGGCGCTGTCCAAGCCTTCCGTCCAGACCCGGCAACTCCTCACTGCCATGGGGGAACAAACAGCAAACCTCACCGCCTTGATGGAGAAGCTCTTGTCCAGATTCGATGAAGAGCAAGCTCTGGCGACCAAACGCGCGGTGGCACAGTCCACGTTCAACACGCACGTCTCCACCGAGCTGCAGAGCCTATCCAAGCAGATCGGGCTCACGCAGGCCGACGTGGATGACGTGCGCAAGGTGACTTCTCCGACGGCTTCGTCCGCCATGGCATCGGCGTCGCAGGTGGACGACCCCTCCGCGGCAGGTTCCCGCACGCCGGCGGCCACCAACGGCATCCAGCAGCCTGTGCCCCCTCCAGCTCCACCCGCCCAGCGCACCGCACCTCCTCCGAGTGCCCTGCCTATTCCGCAGGCTTTTGGGAGCACGGCAGCCATCGCCCGGCTCGCCAACGAAGGGCCTTCCCTGCTCACGAGGCCAGATGCACAGTTCAACTTGCAGCTGCCCAGAACACCGACGCCGCGGGATGAGTACTCAGTCCGGCCACCCGAACACCACTTCCCCCGCTTCGATGGTGATGCACCCCGCGTCTGGCTGGATCGCTGCCTAGCATACTTCGAGCTGTATAGGGTGCCGCCGCACAACTGGGTCGCGACGGCGGCGCTCTATGTCGAAGGGCACGCAGCACTGTGGCTTAGAGCCTTCCGTCAGACACATTCAGATATTACTTGGGAGATGTTCCGGCGTGCAGTGGTGGAGGAGTTTGGCCCAGAGGAATTCGAGTCAACGATGCACAATCTTCTTCAGCTCCGTCAGACAGGAACAGTGGTTGAATACAGACAACAGTTTGAGGTTCACATGTATAATCTGATTGCCCTCGACTCAACCCTGAGCTCCAAATTTTTCGTCACCCAATTCTTGCTTGGCCTGAAGGATGACCTGCGCGCCGCCGTGCGTATTCAGGCACCCACCAGCATCACCAGGGTGACAGTGTTTGCCAGGATTCAGGAAGAGGAATTGGAACTTCAGCGTTCCAGATTCAGACCGCCATCTGCAGGCAGACCACCACCATTGTCGGGCATAGTACCACCACTAGGACGGCCACCTCCTGCACCATCAGCGCCCTCTCCGACCGCTCCAGCACCGCGGATCACCCTAGCACCAAAGCCAGCCGCGGACGACTTCGGGGTGAGCGGCAGTTGCGGGATTACAGACGCCAACACGGCCTCTGCTTTCGTTGCGGGGACAAATACTCCCGTGATCATCAATGCAAACGCTCTGCTCAGCTACTGACGATTGAAGTGGGCGATTTTGGAGAAGTACTCTCTGATGATGCAGTGCATGCCCTAGAACTATTGGATGAACCTGCAACCACCGATGCTATTTGTTGTCTCCTATCAGCTCACGCCGTGGAGGGCACCGAAGCACCAGAAACTATTCGACTGCGTGCCACAGTGGGTGATCAAACTATGTTGCTGCTCGTCGACTCCGGCAGTACGCACAGTTTTGTGAACTCCACATTTGCTCAGCGCATCAAAGCTCCAACAACAGATATTCCAGCAATCAAGGTTCGAGTCGCCAACTGACAGAGCCTGAACTGCACGGCTATGGTGCCTCAGCTAGCCTGGACCTCCCACAGACATACCTTTGCCACAGACATGCGCGTCCTCGATTTAGGAGGCTACGATGCAGTGCTCGGTGTGGATTGGCTGGGATAGCACAACCCAATGCAGTGTGACTAGAACCTGAAGACCATGCAATTTGATCGTCAGGGAGAAACAATTAAGCTGACAGGCGTGCACATTGGTGATCAACATCAACTCACAGCCCTAGATGCTGCAACCTTATGGAAAATGCATGACGCTAATGACATATGGGGGGCAGCTTTAGTGGATATTCAGCTAATATCTGAGACGACATCCGACTCTGACACGCCTACTCCGCCTACCATTCAGCGCATCCTGACGGAGTTCAGTGACATCTTCGAGGAACCAACCCAACTTCCTCCCCATCGACAGTACGATCACGCCATTAATCTGGAGCCAGGTGCAGCACCTGTCAACTGTCGACCCTACCGGTACTCTCCGTTACAGAAAGACGAGATTGAACGTCAAGTGGAAGAAATGCTTCGCACGGGCATCATTACACACAGCATGAGCCCCTTCGCAGCCCCGGTGCTCCTGGTCAAGAAGAAGGATGGAACATGGCGTTTCTGTGTGGACTATCGACATCTCAATACCGTCACAATCAAGAACAAGTTTCCTCTTCCTGTCATCGACAAACTCTTGGATGAACTCTCTGGTGCCGCCTTCTTCTCCAAAATTGACTTGCGAGCGGGGTACCATCAGATTCGCATGCGTGCGGGCTATGAGGAAAAGACGGCCTTCAAGACACATCATGGTCATTTTGAGTTCCGCATCATGCCCTTCGGCGTCACCAACGGCCCGCCCACATTCCAATGTGTGATGAACTCGGCGTTCGCCGGGCCAAATCGTAAGTTTGTGATCACTTTTCTTGATGACATTCTCGTCTTCAGTCACACCTTGCAGGAGCATGAAGCTCATCTACGCACAGTCTTCTCCATCCTCCGTGAGCATCAGCTATATGCCAAGCTTTCCAAGTGTTCGTTCGCGCAACCCCAAGTCGAGTATTTGGGCCATGTAATCTCTAAAGAGGGCGTGGCCCCAGATGCGAGCAAGACCAGTGCCATGCGCGCGTGGCCCACACCGACAAATGCCATAGAATTGCGCGGGTTTCTGGACCTCACCGGCTATTACCGCAAATTCGTGCCGCGTTATGGGATTATCGCCAAGCCCCTCACTTAGCTCCTCACCAAGAAAGGCTTCGCCTGGTCGGCACAAGCACAAGCAGCGTTCGATCTGCTCAAGGATGCCATGGCAAGCACGCCTGTCCTGGCGTTGCCTGATTTCTCACGCCCATTCTCTATCGAGACGGACGCGTGTGACACAGGGGTGGGTGCAGTCCTGGTGCAAGACGGCCACCCAATCGCCTACCTCAGCAAGGCTCTGGGCATACGCAATCAGCGTCTATCGATCTACGGGAAGGAGTTCCTCGCGGTGATCATGGCCGTGGACAAGTGGCGCACTTACCTCCAACGCGCCCCATTCGTCATTGTCACGGATCATAAAAGCCTCTTCCATCTCAGCGATCAACAATTGGAAACAGAGTTGCAGCGCAAGGCCATGTCTAAGATGGTGGGTCTCCAATTTTCTTTCAAGTACCGCCGCGGCGCAGACAATGGCACAGCTGATGCACTATCCCGCGTCGGTCACCTGCTCTCTCTGGATGCCCTCTCCATCTGTCAGCCCCAATGGCTCCAGGAAGTAAGCAACTCCTATGAAACTGACACGGACAGTCAAGATTTGCTGCAACAACTCGCTCTGTGCAGCCCGGATGATCAAGGTTACGAATTACGCCAAGACATCATTCGCTTCCAGAACAGGATCTAGATTGGCGCCAACACAGCCCTACAGACCAAATTGATCAACGCATTCCATGCAAGTGCAGTTGGGGGACATTCGGGAGTGACAGCAACTTATCAACGTGTCAAGAAACTGTTCGCTTGGCGGGGTCTGAAACAAGTAGTGGAAGACTATGTTCATCAGTGTTCTATCTGTCAGCAGGCCAAGCATGAACATCTGAAAACACCTGGACTACTACAGCCACTCCCAATTCCATCAGAACTGTGGCGGGACCTTACTATGGATTTCGTCGAAGGATTGCCAGTGTCCGAGGGCTACGAGGTGATTATGGTGGTGGTCGACCGCTTCACCAAATATGCCCACTTTGTTCCTCTTCGCCATCCATTCACAGCAACAACAGTGGCTCGAGCATTTTGGGATAACATTATCAAGTTGCATGGAGTACCCCACTCGATCGTATCGGATCGCGACCCGGTTTTCACCAGTGCAATGTGGCGTGCTCTTCTGGAGGCAGCAGGAACAAAACTCAGCTATTCCACAGCATATCACCCGCAGACGGATGGTCAGAGTGAACGAGTCAACCAATGTCTCGAGATGTATCTTCGGTGCGCCGTACACGACCAGCCAAAGAAATGGCGACAATGGTTACCTACTGCAGAGTTCTGGTACAATACCACCCATCACTCCTTGCTGAACACTTCACCCTTCCAAGCGCTATATGGCCAGGAGCCCAACTTGGGAGGACTGCCCACACTGGCCCGCACGATACCATAGGATACTGATGCAGATTTGGATTGGGCTACACATAATGAACAACTCCGTGTTCAGCTGGCCCGGGCTCAAAACAGATACAAGCAAAAGGCTGATCGCCACAGGACAGATCGCTCTTTCCAAGTGGGTGAACAAGTTCTTCTGAAGCTGCAACCTTATGCTCAATCTACTGTGGCCAACCGTCCCTGCCCCAAATTAGCATTCAAGTTCTTCGGACCATTCACCGTCGAGCAACGGATCGGTTCTATGGCTTACAAACTGTAGTTACCATCAAACAGCCACATTCATCCGGTCTTCCATGTATCACAGTTGAAGCCATTCACACCTGACTACTCTCCGGTCTTCTCCGAATTGCCTCGTCCGCCCGACCTGACTGCTGCACCACTACAACCCGAGTTGATACTGGATCGTCGAATAGTCAAGAAAGGTAACACCTCAGTCGTGCAGGTCTCTATTCAGTGGTCCTCGCTCTCTCCAGATTCGGCAACATGGGAAGACTACACCGTCCTACGTCATCGCTACCCCAACGCTCCATGCTGGTCTCAAGACGCTCTCGCTCAAGGGGGGGGGGGAATTGTCACACCTGCTACGATGTAGCGGTGGACTAGCAAGAGAAGGAGTAGCACAGGAGAGTTGTGGGCTGAGCCCACTGGGTCTGGCTTGGGCCGCATGTGGCCAAGCCATCCGTCGTGTGTGTGTGCCTGTACTTATGGAACCGTCCTCTGTTGGACAAGGCAGCGAAGGAAAAGTCTGAATTATTCTCATCTCCTTCTCCAACCTCACCTACTCTCTGTTCTTCCTCATCCCCCACTCCGATCCCCTTCCTGTGGCGACGATTTAATTGATCGGTCATCACAACATGGAAGCTGTTGCGCTGGTGGTACAGAAAAGGAAGATGAGACTGTGCTATGATCGAACGGCCACCTCCATTAGATTGGACGGCTAGCTAGGCAGATGATTTCCCGCAGACAGCCTTGTCCGGGCACTAGATTCTTTTCATTTGGAGGCATCAAGCGAATTTTTTTACACATAAGGCACCAATCAAGTTCGTGGAGAGTGCATTGCTGGGTGTGAGACATGCGTCGTTGTTGCTAACATTAGGCAACAGCCGACACGCATCAACGCCCCGCATTTACTCCAATCCGGACTGGTGTAGCAAAGATGGGGCTTTCGTTTCCTCCTTGTTATCTTGGCACTGATCGTATCTAGTAGTAGTGTCCCACAACACCAGCTACGATCGGTGCCAGGATCATTAAGGCAATATATTTCCCTACATGTTCTCTGATGGAGGCCATCTTGGGTCCCATCCCTCCCAAATATGCAGGCTATTCTTGATGGACGAAACATTCTCCAACATGGAAATATAAGGAGGATTGGCAACGAAGCAACAACGAGGATATAACAAGATAACTGGATTTCCAGGCCAGGAATGTTGAAGCCGGTTGCATCTCCCGTGACTCGATCATGCCCAAAAACTCCGAACTCATTGACCCAATTTCTGCGACTTGGCATGAGACACTAATGAGGCAGATCTTCATACCCCTTGATGTCGAGGCCATCTTAAAAATCCCTTGTACACATCCAATTTGCATGACTTCTGGGCCTGAAATGAGGATAACAAGGGCCGCTTCACAGTTCAGTCGTCATATCATATGATCATGAGACTAAATGGGACGGGGAAGGTTGGTTAGAGGAAAGGAGAGGGAGCAAGAAAAAATGATACGGTCCAGTTCTCTCGGTGGCTGCCAAAATAAGCTGCCACCCTTCCCAGCATATTCTAACTAGTTTAAAAGCCCCTTGCAAAAAACATAGTTTAGAAGCCCCCAAATAAATTAGAATAACCTGGTGAGGGGGCGGCTAATGCCGCAAGACATCATAAGCTGTCAACAGAACTGGTCCATCTGCTAACATACAGATGATCTACTTCCTTGAAACTCGCGCCCTATCGATGGCCTAATTTGTGTTGTATACGAAATGTCGCTTCTCGAGGGAATCACAAGTTCCAGGGAAAAAATAACTTTCCCCCTTTCTCATCAGACCTGTGTTGTGTGAACAAAAATAAGATCCAGCCGAAGTTTGTTATATTTTATTACTCTGTGTAATTCACATATGATCAATCGTTATGCATGTGTCATACTCGTGCTTGTCAAGAGAAAATCAAGGCTGCACATACATTCCCTCTTTTTATCTTCTACTAGTAGCCTGTGTACTACTTATTTTTCTTGTGTGCTACTATTTACTGATATGACATGGGGATTATAATTGGCAAGTGTCATAAGATTATACAAACGCACGGCAACCAAAAAGAGAGCGTTTGATTATAGCATGATTTACAAGCGGGGACGTTTTGCCCAGCTAGGCCATGTTCTTCTAAAGGTTCAGGTAGCATGGCCAATGGAACCAACCAGCACAGGGTGCTAGAGCGCTGAGAGGTGCATCGCGCTAAACCTTATCTACACGCCAAAATCAGGCACAGCTGATTCTGGAACAAGCTTAGCACCCACTACCACCACCGTTGTTGGCATCGCCGCCCATGTTGTTGTCCCATCCACCACCGCTCGCCTTGTCCCAGGAACTGCTCCCACTACCTCCTTGGCTCCCGCTCCCTTCGGTCTTGTCCCAGGATCCTTTGTTCTTTGAAACACCTTCTGAAATGGCATGGGAGAGAAACTTAGTGCTTTGAATTGGATTGTAAATTTTGCATAAGAAATGCCAAATAGACAGACATTTGAACAGATTGAAGCAAGAGAAAATTGATGGACGCTAGGGCCAGGGGGGAAATGGTGAAACCACTTAGAAGCTAAAACAAATTTGAGTGTTTTCTCACTCTTTGCAGTGAAGGATCCTCGGTGGTCATACCTGAGCCCTGGTTCCTTTTGGCGAATTCCAGCTATCTTTATTGCTCTTTCCCCATGACCCTCCTCCGATACCAGCGGTAGTGTGGGCAGGAGGAGCACCCAAAGATTATACAAACGCACGGCAACCAAAAAGAGAGCGTTTGATTATAGCATGATTTACAAGCGGTTGGAGCATTACAGCCAGCCATACAGACACCTGTTGTTTTCTTGTTCTTTCTGCGGGTGATGTGGAGAGATGCTACAGACCGATGTTGTCTAAACTAATTTACATGCCCTAACCACTCAAGGACGACAAACTCACTTACTCCTATCTGGACAGGTGTAGCGCAGATTGGACCTTGGTTCCCTCCTTGCTGTCTTGGCCCGTTTCTGACCCCACTGAACGGCCGATAGTAGTAGCTAGCTCCTTGATAGTCGCTGACTGACACACCAAAGTACATTATAGCTGCTTCATTCTTCAACTCAAATTTCCGGTGCACCCAATTCCTCGACTAATCATCCATTGATCGACCGATGCCATTTGATCTTCATCAGTCGGCACCATTCTCAGTGTTTCGTCTTCCTACTACAACACCATATTCCTTGTAAGTTTTATAGAGGAGGCATAGTCATTGATGTATATAGTTGATTCAACCACTCAAATGCTCGGGCTTTAGTGCTGCATCGATTACCTGACGTGCACGATATTTTGGTTGTGAAATTGTGAGAAGTACCTCCAAACTATTAAGCGTCGCTGCCGTGCACGCCGGTTTCACATGGTTTGTTTGAAGATATGGGACATGGTGGTGGGGATGCGTAGTGGCACCATGTGCAGGTTCACAACTTCGACTACCTGTTGGGCTAAGTCCCTCCATATGGAGGTGTGTTGGAAGCCCAACATCAGCCCATAAGTCCAACACATGTCAGCCGTTGATCCTCGTTGCATCCAACGGTTGAGAGTGCTTTCAAGTGAAGTGAAGCAAGGAGAAAACCCTAGCCACTCCACCCCTGCTAGTGGTGGCTGCCATTCGTGTGAGAGTGAGAGTGAGAGCACACAAGAGAAAACACAACCTAAGAGAGAGGAAGAAGAAGAAGCAGAGGCTCTGTCCAGATTTGCTGCATCTGACTAAACAGTGTTCAAACTGGTGATTGGAGGCTCAAACGTGCTTGGATCGACCCCAAACTTGGTGAGCTCGTTCCTTACTTTGAGTACTTCGATCTGCTTAGCTGGTTTGAGAATTGGGTCAGTGGAGCATCAAATTCGAGAGTGGTTTTGCTACCTCTGACTGCTGCAGTTTCAGAACAGAGTAGTTTTGGGAGACGAACAGTTTGGGTAAGCAAATGATGTCCGATTGAGCTGAAATTTGGAGGGGATGTCAAGTACTCATGTGTCTACTTGTTTGCCAAATTTGGTGCTATTTGGTCAGCGGTTTAAGAGCAGTTTACAAAACACTGAAGGGTACAGAAGCTGTGTAAACGCTGCTTTGCTGAAATCTTGCCTCTTGTGGCTGTTGTTGCTGTTGCCGGTTGGCAACGTGGAGAGTGTGTTGTAAATCTCTCTAGAGGTTCTAGAGCAGACTTTGTACTCATCATTCTCATAGTGAAGTTGTGTGGACCGGTCGGTCCACATTCGTGGTTTTTTACTCCTCAAGTTGAGGAGGTTTTTCCAAGTTAAATCCTGTGTCACATGTGCATGTTGTTTGTGTTATTCCGCTGCTTACTTGTTGGTTGAAGCTATCCTCAAAGTTCATCATTAAGTGGAGGGGGCTGTGTAGTGTGCATATTTGCCGTGTCGGTGAATTTGTGCAGCGCATTGTTGCTTTCCAGCCCCAACAAGTGCTATCAGAGCCTTGGTTTGCTTGTGCAAATTGCTGAGTTTCTTGTGGTGAAAGATAGAAGTGAATACCAGCAGGGTGATATCTTTGAATGGTACAAATTATCAAGCATGGAAGGGCAAGATGGGGGACTTGTTGTATGTGAAAGAATACTGGAAGCCAGTGTTCTCCACTGAGATGCCGGAGGGCATTGAGGAAGGTCCGTGGAAGGTACTTCATCGCCAAGCTTGTGGGTTCATTCGGCAATGGGTCGATGACAATGTTTTGAACCATATCATTTTTGAGACACATGCACGCACCTTGTGGCAGAAATTGGAAGAGTTGTTTGCCCAAAAAGAAGGTACAAACAAGATGTTCTTGATCAAACAATTGATGTGCTTGAGGTACAAAGAGGGCACTCTAATTGCAGATCATGTGAATACATTTCAAGGCATTATAAATCATCTTTCTTCAATGGGAATAACATTTGAAGATGAAGTGAGAGCTTTGCTGCTACTAGGCTCATTACCGGACAGCTGGGAGACCTTTAAGGTCACGGTTTGCAATTCAGCACCTAATGGAGTTGTCACTTGGAATCTTGTGAAAACCAGGGTACTAAATGAAGAGTCTAGAAAGGTGGCTGAAGCTAGTTCTTCCTCACATTCAGAGGTGCTAGTCACTCAGTCCAGGGGGAGAAGCAAGAGCGGAGGTCCAGGTAAAGGGGCAGAAAGAGGTAGGAGCAAATCAAAAAGTAAGTATGCTGATTATGAGTGCCATCACTGCCATCAGAAGGGCACATTAAGTGGCAATGTGACAAGTGAAACAAAGACAAAAAGAAAAAGAAGGAGCAAGATCAGAAGCAAGTTGATAGTGATAGTGACATAGAGGGCAACCGAGTTACTGAAGTAGAAGAGGACATCATGCTTGTTATGCATGAAGAAAATGAGGGCAGATTTGGTTCCACTATTGAGGAGAAGATCACTATTGTTTCTGATGAAACCGTCAACCTTGTGGATGGTGACGAGATGATTTGGATACCAGACAGCGGTGCTACTATTCATGCTACATCTCGCAGAGAGCTCTTCACTAACTATATATCAGGTGATTTTGGTGTTGTGAAGATGGGGAACAATGATAGAGCAGCCATCATTGGAAAAGGAGATGTGCATTTGGAGACCGCAAATGGTACAAGGTTAGTCCTCAAATCTGTGAGACATGTTGAGGCACTTCGTCTCAATATTATTTCAGTTGGTTTGCTTGATGAAGATGATTACTTGAGCAGTTTTGGAAAAGGGCAGTACAAGCTCACCAAAGGTAACATGATTGTTGCAAGAGGTAAAATGGTCTCAGTGTTGTATCATGTTCATGCTAAGCTCTTTAGTGCTTCTGTCAATGCATTAGAGAAGGATGATCATTGTGCTCTATGGCACAAAAGACTTGGGCACATGAGTGAGAATGGGATGAAAGTGCTAGTGAAGAAAAAATTGTTGAAGGGTGTGAAAGGAGTTCACATCAAAAAATGTTCAGATTGTCTAGCAGGGAAGCA